>NC_138184.1:218005783-218253062 GCF_964194105.1 Spermophilus citellus
TTTTGCCTTTTCAAGCTTTCCTGCCTACAGATTAAGTATATATATTCCTATATTTTTCCCTTCAAGAATTTTGTTTGTTTTATTGATTTTTGTTTGTTTGTTTTTGTTTTTGTGGTGCTGGGGATTGAACCCAGGGCCTTGAGCTTACAAGGAAAGCACTCTACCAGCTGATCTATATTCATAGCCCCTGTTTTATTGATTTTTAAGTCTGTAAAAAGTTCATTTGCAATGTATGTTTGTATTTGGCATAAAATATAGCTCTAAGGTTATTTTCTATTAAATAGATAGCTGTGCCAACATCATTTATTAAATAATGCATCTTTTCCACAATGATTTGGACCACACACCTTTATCTCATATTACTTTTCATATGTATACTGAGATCTCTTTCTGGATTCTTATTCTATTCAATTGAAGTTTGTTTACCTCCTTAATTTCTGTAATGATTTGGTAACAGTGACTTTTTAGTATGTTCTAATATCTGTGTTTTCCTAACTTTATTTTAGTTTTCTTAGTCAATTTTTTTCATATAAACTTTAAATATACTTTATCACTTCTAACCCATACTTATACCCTATTAGATGATTTATTAGAATTTAACTAAATTATATACATCATTTTGAGAAATTGTACTTTTTAATATTAATCTCATCAAAACACATGAATGTGTTTCCTTTTGTTCAGAATTTGCTTTATGTTCTGATATAATATGTTATTATTTTCTTCATTTAAATTCTTTGTCCTTATTGTCAAATTTATCACTTAAGATTCTCTGGAGATGTTTTCTACCTATTGTAAATGCAATATTTTGTCTCATTTCCTTTTTAAAATTAATTAATTAATTAATTCTGATTTGTTATATAGGACAGCAGAATGCATTTCAATTCATAGTATACATATAGAGCACAATTTTTCATGTCTGGTTGTACACAAAAGTAGAGTCACACTATTTGTGTCTTCATACATGTTCTTAGGGTAATGATGCCCATCTCATTCCACTGTCTTTCCTACCCCCCCCCCGCCCCCTCCCTTCCCCTCCTTCCCCTCCTTCCCCTTTGCCCTATGGAAAGTTTCCTCCCATGCTGCCTCCCATCCCATCCCCTGTTACGGATCAGCATCCTCATATCAGAGAAAACATTTGATATTTGTTTTTTGGGGGGATTGGCTTACTTCACTTAGCATAATATTCTCCAAACTCATCCATTTACCTGCAAATGCCATGATTTTATTCTCTTTTAATGCTCATTTCCTTTTTTGGAAGCTTATTAGAAGAATAGAGAAGGCTGGGGCTGGAGCTCAGTGGTACAGCACTTGCCTAGTATGGGTGAGGCATTAAAATAAATAAATAAATAAATAAATAAATAAAATAACATTAAAATAATTAAAATAAATAAATAAATTAAATAAATTAAAATAAATAAATAAATAAATAAATAAATAAATAAATAAATAAATAAAAATAACTGTGGGGCTGGGGATATAGCTTAGTTGGTAGAGTTCCAATGGACTAGTGATTTAATTTACATTCAAAATGTAAAATTTTTCCCCAAAGGCTACCTTAATTATACAATGCAGCAGTGGGATTTTCTATAATTTGTAATGCACAATTAAGAACGAACATAACCCTTTCTACATATAGATACATACCCCATATCTCTTCTACCTTCAATACATCCTCCTTGCCCCTTAGCCTCTTCTTTCCTTCCCACCTCTTCCTCTTCCTCTCCCATCCCAAATAACCTTTCTCACATGCTTGAATTCATCTTTTATGTACCTTCTCAGTGTGACAGTCATATAGGTTGTTTATCTACATATAAGACACATATGAGCACATTCAATTTAATTACACCTGTGATGACCTGTGGATTTCAGGGTCTATAGGCTTGTCCTCTACACAAATTCCTAGCTCACCTAATACCCTATACTGGTTTCTTTCCTATCCTAGTTTTAAACATTTCAGCAAATGTAGGTAATTTAGCAATCGTCCACCCAGTTATTCAATCCATAAACTTAGAAATCACCCTTGAGTTACCTCAAAATTATTACCCCCAAAATATGTCCCAAATCTTTCTCCTTTTCCGCCATATCACTACTACCATACTTGTTTAAATGATTATCCTTTTTTTTCTAGAAATAATAAAAATTTAATAGACTGACAAAACATTATATCAGTGAATAAAATATTAAAGAATTGCCCTTTCCTCATTCAAAAACATGAAGAAGTTGTTGTTGTTACACATTTAAAGCACCAACTTATTGGAAACTAAGGACCAAGACTGGCCTGATATACAGAGACATAAATTTAGCATGGCAGAGATTACCCAAATGAGCAAAATGCATGATACCCATGACCAGAGCTTTGAGAAAATCTCATCATATAACTCACTAATTTATTCAATGTTACATTTCCAATATAATGAGCATTTTTAAAAAAATCTTCTATATTATAAATCCAAACCACAAAACATCTCTTAAAATTATTTTACTCAAAAGTACAAATGGATTCCTGGAAATCATATTCACAATGCTTCCTAACTAGATTTTATGGAATCATAAATGTGTTTAGCTGTATCTTAGGGCTTAAACTCATTGGAATCATCCCACAATACTTTCTCATCATATTTACCTTGGGCATACATGTCCTCAAAACTAATAGTTATACAATGAAAATCAAACTAGTGTTCTAGGTAGGTATCAGTTTTTCTTCAATAAAGAGATTAGAAATGATCCACTGTAAATAGTTTGTGCAACCAATATTTTGCCACACACAAATTAAGGCAGCCTTAATCATGCCATTTTCTATGGGTTACAAAATCATCGATAATGTGTTTTAAGACTAAAAAGCTCTTCTTTTTTTTTTTTTTTTTTGCCTAGATTCTGTAAACATTCTATTCCCCCAACCTGCAGCCGGCTGGACAATTTCTTCTAATAAATATATATACCCAGCTTCCCCTACATTGTGAAAATAAGTTCACTAGCTCCAGTCACATAGCTTTTGCTTCTATTTGAAATAAATTTGAGAACTTGAATCTATTTCAAAACTGACTTAATGACAAGGAGGATAACAACATTATAGGTTGCTCTGTGACACCTCTGCTTTATTCCTCAAAGGGTCTTTTCAAGCAGGACATCAGTTTTCTATGTCTCTGCCCTATGCTTGGCCTGGACCTATAGAGGTCCAGTGTTGCACAGAAACCTACACATTATCTTTTGGTACAGTACAGCAAAAAACTTGTTTTTAGCACCTCACAATGAGCTAGAGCATCTCACTAACTGCTTCTGGTTTTCACTGCCACAATTCACCCTAAATTGTTACAGGATTGAGTTGAATTTAAGTCCTAATTGAATTTTTAAAACAACAGGAAGAAAAGAAAATCTTCATAAACTTAAAAAGACTAATTGAAATGGAAACTTGTTAGGGGGGAAGGGGCGGAGCTATTTGATTAATGTGGGTAAAACCAAAACAAAACCAAGATGTTTTAAGGAAAGAAGGTTTCCATGAATAGGAACTGCTCTGTGAGAAGTTTGCTCTCCTTGCTCATAAAAGCCTGAAGAGAGAGGAAAATAAATGTGGAGGAAAGAGTGCATGTCAAAAGCAAATGGCCGGGCTGGGGATGTGGCTCAAGCGGTAGCGCGCTCGCCTGGCATGCGGGCGGCCCGGGTTCGATCCTCAGCACCACATACCAACAAAGATGTTGTGTCTTCTTGACAGGGGAGGATGCACAGAGGCAATGGGCATCTCAGTGGAAACATTACCTCAAGAGAAAAAGCACTTCAAATTGATTTGGGGTTCCAATAGTAGGAGTATTGGGCAAGGGGACACACAGTTTGCTACCACATGTATCTTGAAGCCACTCCCCTGTGGTGCCCATGTTCCACTGTAGAATATCCGTGACTATGACGGCAGGAATCAGTTCCACAAAGACCTCATGGCAGCACACACACCTCACTCCTGGTGTGTGTCTGGGAAGTCTGAAATCTGGGAAGTCTGAAATCTGCTAGCTGAAATCTGGGAAGTCTCAGAGCTAGCAGTCTGAACTCCATAACAGTTGAGCTTACACAGATTCCCCGCTAACCCCTAAGTAGAAATGAACATTTTTTACCTCCACCATACAGGAAAACCCATCAAGTCAACATTTGGACGGAAAACAGACCGCAAACATATGACCAAGGGCTTTGTTAATGCCATGAACGCTAATCTTAAC
Organism: Spermophilus citellus; assembly: GCF_964194105.1. Taxonomy (NCBI): domain Eukaryota; kingdom Metazoa; phylum Chordata; class Mammalia; order Rodentia; family Sciuridae; genus Spermophilus; species Spermophilus citellus. The sequence continues at coordinate 218,009,989 of NC_138184.1, forward strand.
TGAAAAGAAAACAGATCATAAATGACCTAACTTCAAACTTGGCAATGTTGTTGAATCCTTATTTTACATATTGTTTAAGAAGAAAGTGCCATACGGTCCAGAAATTCACAACAAACCCATTGGCAAAAATCACACACCAGAAGGAAGACAAGGCTCAAAAGGGCCAGGTTGACAAAGACAACCCAAGAGTGACTTTCTTGGATACCAGGAAGTAAATCCCTAAGGATAAGAAGCCAGAGTACAGCAGACTTAGCACTTTATGCTCTATAGTTCACCTGCCAGCCAGATGATCTTTGAAAATTGTAAATCATTTTACTTCACTTTCCTGCTCAAAACTACCCAATGGATTCCTAATGCATTTAGAATACAACCCAAATTGTAATCTTGGTCTAAGAGATCTGATATGAACCAGACCTCCCTTCTTGCTATTCTCATCTTCTTTCACCCCATTCTCTGCAGAATTTTCTCGCTAGTTTTTTTTTTCTCACTAGCTTTCTTGTGATAATGTGTGAGCTTTATGATTTGCATGCCATTTAACCAGACCTGTACCTATATTTTATAGAGCTGGAAATCAGGAGTTCTTTTCTGGACACCTGACCTGATAAAAGCCTAGGGGTAACCTGTGCATCAGTGGTCTGTGTGTTGAAACAAAGATGTCAAGATCATTCAGTGGGGGAAAGAATAGTCTTTTCAACAAATGGTGGTAGGAAAACTGGTTAACCATATGTAAATCAATACATTTTATCCCTACTTCATAGTATTTTTAAAAATTAACTCAAAATATATCAAAGATCTAGGTGTAAGAGCTAAAACTATAAATTTCTTAGAAAATATAGGTATAATCCTCACAACTTTGGACGAAGCAGTGTTTTTTAAATATGATGCCCCAAATTTAACCAATCAAAGAAAATATAGATGACTAGGACTTGCCAAAATTAAAAACTTTTGTTTGTCAAAGGCCACTATCAACAGTGCAAAGAGACAACTAACACACCAAGTAGGAGAAAATAGTTCCTTATCTATCATATAGCTCTTAAGAGTTTAGCATATAGAATATATAACTAACTCTTACAACTTGACAGTAAAAAAAAAAACCCGATTTAAAAATGGGCAAAGAATTTGAATAGAAATTTCTCCAGAGAAGATAAATCAGTGACCACTCAACACCTGAAAAGATGTTTAACATGCCAATTAAAACAGCAATGATATACCAACTCACACTCTTGAGGATGGAAATAATTAAAAACAACCAGAAAATAATAAATGTTGACAAGGATGTGGAGAAAAGGAGCCTTTATACTTCACTAGTAGTAATGTAAAATGGTGTGGCCATGATGAAAATCGATTTAACCATTTATAAGAAAGTTAAATTGAATTCACCATGTGAATTCAGCAGGTCCACTTCTAGGTATGAATCAAAGAGAACTGAAAACATGTTCACACAAAATTTGCACGTGAATATTCTTCTTAGCATTACTAATAATAGAAAGAAATACAACACAAATGATCAGCTGCTGAATATAATGTATCCATATAATGGAATACTATCCAGCCATAAAAAGAATGAAATACTGATGCATTCTACAACATGACTTAACTAGGTAACTTTTTTTTTTTATTTGCAGTGTTGGGAATTGAGCCCAGGGCCTCACACATTCTAGGCAAGAGCTCTGCCACTGAGTTATACCCACAGCCCTAGAAAACATTTTGCCAAATGAAAGAAGTCAAATGCATAAAGCTATATGTTATATGATTCTTTTTATATAAAATGTTCATAATATCATAATACATAAATAAATAAGAGCAGAAAATAGATTAGTGGTTGCTAGTGATTGAGAGGAGGAAAAAACAGGAAACAATTGCTAAAGGGTACAGGATCTCTTTTTGGTATGATAAAAATGTTCTGGAGTTAGATAGTGGTGATGGTTGCATAACTTTACGAATATGTGAAAACCCACTGAATTGTGGAAATGTTATAATGGCGTATGGTATGTAAATTTTGTGTTAAATGTCCAAAATAAAAAAATGCCTAGGGAGCTGGATGTGGTGGCACATGCCTATAATCTCAGTGGCTTGGGAGACTGAGGCACGAGGATTGCAAGTTCAAAGATAGCTTCAGTAAAAGTGAGGTACTAAGCAATTCCTTGAGACCCTGTCTCTAAATAAAATACAAAATAGGACTTGAGACGTGGCTCAGTGGTCAAGTGCCCCTGAGTTCAATCTCTGGTACGAAAAAAGAAAAAAAAAAAGGCTGGGGAAAATATCAAGAATTCAATATTCCTAATGGATATACAAATCAGCAAGCCAGGTAAGGAGGCCATAGTAGAGATGTAACTTTAGGATTAGATACTGATGGTTTATAAAGTGTTGATACTGTATCTATATTTAAAGATAATATGATTGAATATAAAGACTGTCCTGTGGACCCCACAAAGCAACCATTAGAACTAATGAACATTTTTTCATATATTTGTTGATTGATTGTATATCATCTTCTGAGAAGTGTCTGTTTAGTTCCTTGGCCCATTTATTGATTGGGTTATTTGATTTTTTGGTGTTTAGCTTTTTGAGTTCTTTATATACCCTAGAGATTAATGCTCTATCTGATGTGTGAGGGGTAAAAATTTGCTCCCAAGATGTAGGCTCTCTATTCACCTCGCAGATTGTTTCTTTTGCTGAGAAGAATTTTTTTTTTTTTTAGTTTGAATCCATCCCATTTATTGATTCTTGATTTTAATTCTTGCACCACAGAAGTATTATTAAGGAAGTTGGGGCCTAATCCAACATTATGGAGATGTGGGCCTACTTTTTCTTGTATTAGATGCAGGGTCTCTGGTTTAATTCCTAGATCCTTGATCTACTTTGAGTTTTGTGCATGGTGAGAGATAAGCGTTTAATTTCATTTTGTTGCATATGGATTTCCAGTTTTCCCAACACCATTTGTTGAAGAGGCTCACTTTTCTCCAATGAATGTTTTTGGCACCTTTGTCTAATATAAGATAATTGTAATTTTGTAGGTTAGTCTCTGTGTCCTCTATTCCGTACCATTGGTCTACCAGTCTGTTTTGGTGCCAATACTATGCTGTTTTTGTTACTATTGCTCTATAGTATAGTTTAAGGTGTGGTATAATGATGCCACCTGCTTTACTCTTCATACTAAGGATTGCTTTAGCTATTATGGGTCTCTTATTTTTCCAGATGAATTTCATGATTGCTTTTTCTATTTCTATGAGGAATTTCATTGGGATTTTGATTGGAATTGCCACCTCACTCCAGTCAGAATGGCAGCTATTAAGAATATAAACAACAACAGGTGTTGGTGAAGGATGTGGGGGAAAAGGCACATTTATACATTATTGATAGGACTGTAAATTAGTACAGCCAATATGGAAAGCAGTATGGAGATTCCTTAGAAAACTGGGCATGGAACCACCATTTGACCCAGCTATCCCACTCCTCGGTCTATACCTAAAGGACTTAAAAACAGCATACTACAGGGACACAGACACATCAATGTTTATAGCAGCACAATTCACAGTAGCTAAACTGTGGAACCAAACTAGATGCCCTTCAGTAGATGAATGGATAAATAAAATGTGGTATATATGCACAATGGAATATTACTCAGCAATAAAAGAGAATGAAATCAAGGCTTTTGTAGGTAAATGAATGGAGTTGGAGGATATAATGCTAAGTGAAGTTAGCCAATCCAAAAAAACCAAATGCTGAATATTTTCTTTGATATAAGGAGGTTGATTCATAGTGGAGTTGGGAGGAGGGGCATGGGAAGATTAGATGAGCTCTAGATAGGGTAAAGGGGTGGGAGGGGAAGGGAGGGGGCACTGGAGTAGAAAAGGGTGGAATGAAGTGGACATCATTACCCTAAGAACATGTATAAAGACACAAATGGTGTGAATATACTTTGTATACAGAGATATGAAAAATTGTGCTTTATATGTGTATTATGAATCGTAATGCATTCTGCTGTCATATATAATAAATTAGAATAAAAAATTAAAAACAAAAGAATTTTGTCCAAAGCAACAAACTTTGTCAAAATTTTAATACACTTAATTACTTTTACCAGACTGAACTTTGCAGTAATTTTAAGTGAGACTCATAAAATTTATTTTCTAGAAAACTTTTGCAACTTTATATGTGTATATATATATTTTTTTAATTTTTATTTTTTTATACATTCAGGTTTTGCTTTCACTATCCTTTGCCATATTCTGGAAAAATCAGATAATTTAGTTTAGGACAAAACTAGTCTCCTCATTTCTTTGATAAACAAAAGCACATTCCATAAACAAATCTATAAGATAAAACTTTCTCTATATACACATGTCCTACTTGGTTCTGTTTCTCTGGAGAACTCTAATGTGTACAAAGCTGTTATTCAAACTCATAGTAAAAAATCTAAATAAAGAGTTTATTTTGAAAAAACAACAACAACTAATTAGTGAATTTAGAGAATTCCTAGATATAGGGTCATAAACAAAAATCAATTGTATATTTAAATACTATAGCAAACAACTGGAAAATGAATTTTTTTAAAATTACATTTATAACAATATTAAAAACCTAAAATACTTAGAAATAAACAAAAGATATATAAAACCTCTATTGTAAAAATTGAAAAACATTGCTGAGACAAAGTTTTAAAAACCTAGATAAATCAGGAAACATACTATATTCATGGGTTGACTGATTCAGTATTGTTAAAGTATCAGTTCTCCTCAAAATACATCTATAGATTCAATGAAATCACAATTTTATAATTCCACTAGCTTTCTTTTTCAATTGATAGACCTATTCTAAAATTTATATGAAAGCAAAAAAAAAAAAAAAAAAAAGGTGTGGAGGGATGTCTAGAATATCCAAAGGAAATTTGCAAAAGCACAACAAAGTTGGAGAACTAACATTAGTTGACTTCAGTTTTTAAAATAAATCTAAAATAATGAAGGCACTGAACTGCTGGGAAAAGGTTCAACAAATAGAAGAGTAGAACTGAAGAGAAATCCCAGAAACAGACTCACACTTCTTATTTGATTTTTTACAAAGATGGCAGATCAAAGGAAAATCTTTTCAACAAATTGTGCTAGAATGATTGAACATCAATATGGAAAAAAGTGACTCTTAACGCCTACCTCAAATCATACACAAAAAAGAATTCTAGATTGATTTAAACCCAAACACAAAAATTAGAGCTATAAAGCATCAGAAGAAGACATAAGAGAATATCTTCATGACTTGTAGGTAAGCAAAAGTTCTTAGAAAAACACAGACTTACCTGGCTATAAAAGAACAGATTGATAAATCTAGACAATAAAAATTTAAGGTGGCAGCCACAGAGAGGAGGCCCTGGCTCCCACACCAAGGAGAAGCATGAGCTGATCCAGAAGGTCAAACTAGCCAAGCAGCCCAGGCACTATGACGACATGGCCACCTGCACGAAGTCCACGACCCAGCAGAGCTCTCCACTGGGGAGCACACCTGTTCTCAAGTGGCCTACAGGAACGTGGTCAGGGGCCGCAGGCAGGTATGCCTGGAGGATCATCTTCAGCATTGAGCAGAAAACTCACACCTTTAACAAGAATTTGCAGCTGATTAGGACTATTGGGAGAAAGTGGAGTCGGAACTGAGATTTATATGCACCTTGGTCCCAGAATTGTTGGGTAAGTATTAATAGCCAATGTAAATCCAGAGACTAATGTCTTCTATCTGAAAATGAAGGGAAATCACTTCTGTACCTTGTTGAAGTGATGATCAGAAACAGACAGTAGATAATTCCTAAGGAGCTTACCAAGAGGCATTTGACATAAACAAAAAAGAGGTACAAGCACACACCCAGTCTGCGTCAGGCTGGCTCTTAACTTTGCTGGGTTTTACTGTGAGATCCCTAAAAACCCAGAGCTTTCCTGAACAGTAGATAAAATTGACTTTTTTTTTTTTTTTTTTTTTTGTACCAGGGATTGAACTCAGAGGCACTCAACCACTGAGCCACATCCACAGCCCTATTTTGTTTTTTTTTTTGTTTTGTTTTTTTTTAGAGATAGGGTCTCACTGAGTTGCTTAACACCTCGCCTTTGCTGAGGCTGGCTCACAATCCTCCTGCCTTAGCCTCCAGAGCTGCTGGGATTACAGGTGTGCACCACCATACCTGGCTACATCAATTTTTGATGAGTCCTTTGCAGAACCTGATAAACTGAAGACTCATACAAAGAGAGCATCCTTGTTATGCAGTTGCTTAAAGACAACTTAACATTTTGGATATCAGACAGAGAAGGAGAAGATTGTGACAGAAGGGGCCAAAAACTACATACAGGCTGTCATCCTTCCCTTTAAGAAATCTTTTTACACATTCCATTCCTTATTCTGCTTGGTTTCCTCAAGCAAAGAAACCCATTCATGTATGGAATCAACTGTTCATAGCCTTTTCACACTGCAGCTTTGAGTAAAAGCCATTCCTTGATTTGTTTTTTTAGCTTTCCTGGTATGCAGTTACTGCAGTAGGTAAGTATTAATAGCTTCATTTCATATAAACATAAGTAACTTCTAAAAACTTAGTCAAGAATTAAAAATCTGTCTGGTATTTAAGTAATCTGAACTAGTTCTTCAATGACTGTGCTTTTTATTACTGTGAAGATAAGAAAATGTATTTAATTATAATTTAAAGAGTGTTCTAGCCAGGTATGGTGGTGCACGCTTGTAATCCCAGCAATTCAGGGAGGCTGAGGCAGGAGAATTGCAAGTTGGAGAGCAACCTTAGCAACTTAGTGAGACCCTAAGCAACTTATCAAGACCTTATCTCAAAAAATAAAAAGGGCTGGGGTTGTGGTTAAGCACCCCTGGGTTTAATCCCCATTACCAAAAATAAATTAAATAATATTGTTGTATATAACTTCTTAATTTCTACATTCCCTTCCTTATTTAGTTTGAATGGGAAAGCACTTGACATTTCTAGGCCAGGGGTCACAAAGTGAAATGCCTCCTGTATAGCACATATTATGGGAGGGTGCATTTGTCTGTGAAAACAGGAAGTTTCCTTTTTCATTGTTCATTTGTTTAAGTTGACAACTTCCCTTCCCATTAAAAATTCACTTATGGGCTGGGGATGTGGCTCAAGTGGTAGCGTGCTCATCTGGCATGCGTGAGGCACTGGGTTCGATCCTCAGCACCACATAAAAATAAAATAAAGATATCATGTCCACCTAAAGCTAAAAAATAACTATTAAAAAAAATTCACTTATCAGTTGGGTGCTGTGGTGCATGCCTGCAATCCCAGGGGCTCGGGAGGCTAAGGCAGGAGAATTGTAAGTTCAAAACCAGCCTCAGCAAAAGTGCAGCACTAAACAACTCAGTGAGAACCTGTCTCTAAATAAAATGCAAAACAGGGCTGGGGATGTGGCTCAGTGGTCAAGGGCCCCTGAGTTCAGTTCCTGGTACCCCCTACAAAAATTCACTTATGCCTCCTGCCTTTGTAGTTCTGGTATTCACTTTATTATGTAATTGAAGTAGTACATTGCTGCCAGAATACAAGCATTGTTTTTGGCAAATTAAAGTGCATGTCAATTCTTAATATACTGGAAAGGGGAAATAAAAGTACACAAGTCCAAATTTAAAACTTTAGTAATTTTCCACACAGATTTGTACACATGTGAGAGGGTGTCCAGTTTGTCTAATCATTATTCTTTACAGAGTTGGACCACTATTGTGCATTGCTAACCATTGGCTGTAGTCCCAAAAAAGCCTTGTGAAAAAGTTATGCCCCGTGTAACAGCAGAGTAACATAAAATAAAATTACATTTTACAAACCATTTACTATTGCTTTGTAACAATTGCATTCCCAGCCAGATGAATTTACTACTTTGTGAAGTACATTGATACTCTCTTCTTCTATTATATAAAATGTAGTAGTGGTACATATATTTCTGCTTTGTGGTACACTTGTCTGGGAATTCCTGAAAATGTGTAAAATTGGACTATAACTTCTTAGTATTTTACTATAGATCAGTCTCATGGTCCTTCACTTCCTCAAATGTAATGGTACCTGGCTAAGTGTTATGGAATAAAGTGGACATTTTAAAATAAAAAATTAAAACTTCTGTTCATCAAAAATGAATAATCAGGCCGTAGACTTAGAGAATATAGTCACAAATATATTAATTCACAAATGTTATAACTCTTATAACAATATTAAAAAGATAAACAGTACAATTTTTAAAATCGCAAGAGTCTTGGATACTTTATAAGAATGTGATTAAAAAGCACACAAAAAGCATCCTCCACATGAGTAGTCATGAAGTAAAGTAAATTGAAGCTACAATGAAATACCATTATACTCCTATCTACACGGCTAATTCTTAACAAGAAGATCAAAGGTTGGCAAGGATGTGAGCAACCATAACTTGAATTCTTATATGTTGAAAAGTGTAAAATGGAATAAACCTTTGAAAAAGGGTATGGCAGCTTCTTATAATTTCCTGCATCTGGATGTAAGTATGTATATCCAGCAGCTATACCAAGGGCCATGGACTGAAACAATGAGCCAGAATAAATATTTCCTCCTTTTAAGTTATTTATCTTAGATATTTTGTCACAGTGACAGAAAGCTAACTAACATACCTACTACTCTTCTGGACAATACCAGGATCTTAGAATGTTTTTAACTTTAATTATGAGTAACATCAGTAACTGTGTAAGTATGTACATTCAGATACAGAAAATTGTGGGGGTAAAGTGAGAGGGTAAAGGTGATTAAAAGAGAGTTCTGAGTCTCAACTTTAGTATTTAGAGGTCACACACACACAAAAAAAAGTGCCGAGATAGCTCAGTTGGTGGTTTCTTGCCTTGCACTCACAAGGCCCTGGGTTCAGTCCCCAGAAACACCAAAAAAAAAAAAAAAAAAAAAAAAAAAAAAAGTGAGAAAGGAAACAATACATCAGTAAAAAAAAAAAAGAGTATAGAGGCTGGGTTGTGACTCAGCAATAGAATGCTCCCCTAGCACATGCAGGGCACTGAGTTCAATCCTTAGCATCACATAAAAATAAATAAAATATAGGGCGGGGCACTCAGTTCAATCCTCAGCATCACATAAAAATAAATAAAATATAGGTATTGTATCCAACTACAACTAAAAAAATATTTTAAAAAAATTAAAAAATAAAACTATAATGTCATGGATGCCAAGAGAATAAAGTATACTGAGCTTTCTGTTCCTAAGATTGTCTTTGTATCTTTTTTGGCTTAATATCTGTTTTGTTTAATGTTATCCTTAAGTTCCTTCTGGTCAGTAATAGGCTAGAAAATTTGTTTTCCATCATTTTATTTTCAATTGTTTGTATACCTATAACTTAGGTATATCTCCAAAGTGACATGAAGCTTTTTTAAAAAGCAAACTGAGAATATCTGCTTTTATCTAATTATTTGAATCCATTTTATTTATTGTCATACTAATTAATTGGATATGATATTATTTTGGGTTTATTTTTACTTCCTTTTAAGCGATAGCTTATTTTTTCTTATATTCTGTTGAAATAATTAATTTTTACCTCCAATTTTTATCCTAGTTATTGTTCTTAGTAGTTTCCTATAAATTTTAAACATATGCACTTGGTTAGCATGCACAGGGCCCTGGATTCCACCCCCAGCACCACACACATGCACAAAATTTAACATATATATTTAATGAAGTATAAAGTTAATCATACCTCTACTATTATGGTTTGGATCTTAAATGTCCGCCCAAAATTGGTGTGTCAAAGGCTTGGTTCCCAGCCTATGGCACTATTGGGAAGTTGTGGAAACTTTAGTAGGAGATAGGACCTAGAGGAAGGAAGTGAGATCACTAAGGGCATGCCCATGGAGGGGACTAGGACTCTGGCACCTCCTTTCTCTCTTTGCTTTCCTCTACCATGTACTTCTACCATCATGTACTGCCTCGCCACAGGCCTAAAAGCTGCTGTCCCAAGCAACCATGGATTGAAACATCTGAAACAATGAGCCAGAATAAGTATTTCCTCCTTTTAAGTTATTTATCTTAGATATTTTGTCACAGTGACAGAAAGCTAACTAACATACCTACTACTCTTCTGGACAATACCAGGATCTTAGAATGTTTTTATCTTTAATTATAAGTAACATCGTAACAAAATGGTGCAGTAAGTTCCTGTAAAAATCCTATCCTCCATAAAAGCAATTAGAACTTCAGCAAAAAAGAAATGTCAAAATAAACTTTTTCAGAATTCTGGAAATTAGCCAAGACCTTGCTGCAATCAAGGAAATTTATAAGAATAGTGAGTTTTGTGACATTTTAATTTTCTCTATTCTCATTCTTTTTCCCAGTTCTACAGTAGCCCTGAAAACAGCCTGTAACCATGAAACAAGCTTCCTAGTAGCTGCTTGAGAGAAAAGAACTAGGTTGGGATTTCTTCAAAACCTTATTCCCTGATAATGACCTTTGACATATCTCATGATTCCCTATGGAACACTACTCAAAAAGTAGTCTTTATTTAACCTGACTCAATATTCACCCCGTGTATATAGCCTTTTCCCTGTGTGTATTGGTTCAGAACAATCAGAAGCTACTATTTAACGCTGAGCTGCCTATGGCAGTGAAGAATGTTGGAGCTCACAATAGGCTAACTAAAAAACTTTGAAAAGCTCTAATGCATTTCTTGTAGTCTGGAAGGATGTACTCCTGCCTAGGGCTGTGCGTATCCCTATGTGTACATGCTCAGGAAAGACTTGAGATTCTCCTAAATTCTCATCTTTGGCTAACCTTAAAGCATTGTGCAAGAATGAATTGAAGGTTTAGGAAGAGTTGAAAACTGCCCAGGTGAGAGTTAAAATCATGTCTTCATGTCTTTATATTTGAACAGAGCCGCTAAGCAAAGAATATTCAATAGAAACCCTCTCCAAGGAGGCTCAGATGTTGGACGTACTAAGTAAAGACTTTAAGTCAGTTAATTTAAATATATTCAAAGAAATCATGTCTAAAGGCCTTTAGAGAAAGTATGAGAATTACCAAATATAGAATGTCAATAAGATGATACAAATTACAAAAAAGAAACAAATAGAAATACTGGAGTTGCAAAGCGCAGTAACTGAGATGAAATTTTTTTTAAAAAAATATTTTTTTAGGGGCTGGGGATGTGGCTCAAGCGGTAGCACGCTCGCCTGGCATGCGTGCGGCCCAGGTTCGACCCTCAGCACCACATACCAACGAAGATGTTGTGTCCGCCGAGAACTAAAAAATAAATATTAAAAAAATTCTCTCTCTCTCTCTCCCTCTCTTTAAAAAAATATTTTTTTTAGTTGTTAATGGACCTTTATTTTATTTATTTATACGTGGTGCTGAAAATCGAACCCAGAGAGTCACACATGCTAGGCAAGTACTCTGCCACTGAGCCACAACCCCAACCCCTTCACCTCTTTTGTTAGATTGATTCCCCAAATATTTTATTTTCTTTGAGGCTGTTGTGAATGGGATAGTTTTCCTAATTTCTCTTTCAGTTGATTCATGACTTACGTGTAGAATAAGAATTGATTTATAGGTGTTAATTTTATATCCTGCTACATTGCTGAATTCATTTATGAGTTTAAGAAGCTTTCTGGTGGAGATTTTTTTTGGGGGGGGGACTTCTAAGTACAGAATTATGTCATTAGCAAATAGGGATAGTTTGAGTTCCTCTTTTCCTATTTGTATCCCTTTAATTTCTTTTGTCTAATTGATCTGGCTAGAGTTTCTAGGACTATGTTGAACAGAAGTGGTGATAGAGGGCATCCTTGTTCCTGTTTTTAAGAGGGAATGCTTTCAGTTTTTCTCTGTCTAAAATGATGTTGACCTTAGATTTACCATGTATACCTTTTATAATGTTGAGGTATATTCCTACTGACCCTTGTTTCTCTGGTGTTTTGAGCACAAATGGATGCTGTATTTTGTTAAATGCTTTTTCTGCACCTATGAGATAATCATGTGATTTTTGTCTTTTAGTCTTTTGATGTGATGAATTACATTTATTGATTTCTGTATGTTGAACCAGCCTTGCATCCCTTGGATGAACCCCACTTGATCATGTTGCATTATCTTTTAAATATGTTTTTGTATGCGATTTGCCAGTATTTTATTGAGAATTTTTACATCTATGGTCACCTGAAATTTTCTTTCCTTAATGTGTCTTTGTCTGGATTTGGTATCAGGGTGATACTAACTTCATAGAATGAGTTTGGAAGTGTTCTCTCCTTTTCATGGAATAATTTGAGGAGGACTGGTGTAGTTCTTCTTTGAATGTCTGTTAGAACTCGGCTGAGAATATGTCTGATCCTGGGCTTTTCTTTCTTGGTAAGCATTTGATGGCATCTTCAATTTCATTGGTTGAAATTGATCTGTTTAAATTTTCTATGTCCTTGTCCTTCTAGGTCATATGTCTCTAGAAATTTGTTGATGTCTTCAAGATTTTCTATTAGTGTATAAATTTTCAAAATAAGTTCTGATTATTTTCTGTATTTCAGTAGTGTCAATTGTAATATTTTCCTTTTCATCGTCAATTTTAGTAATTTCAGTTCTCTCTCTTTCTCTTTGTTAGTTTGCTTAAGTGTTTATCAATTTTATTGATTTTTTTTTCAAAGAACCAGCTTTTTGTTTTGTCAATGTTTTTGGATTGTTTCTTTTGTTTCAATTTCATTGACTTCAGCTCTGATTTTAATTATTTTCTGTGTTCTGCTGCTTTTGGTGTTTCTAAGGCTTTGAGATGTAATGTTAGGTTATTTATTTGTTGACTTTATACTCTTTTAATAAATAAGCTCAATGCAATGAATTTTCATCTTAGCAGTGCCTTCATAATGTCCCAAAGAGTTTGATATGTTTTATCACTATTCTCATTTATCTCTAAGTAATCTTTTATTTCATCCCTGATTTCTTCTGCTACCCATTGGTCATTCTCCGGGGTTTCACATGTGTGGTGGAGGAGCCAATTCTTCGTCCACTATGTCACCTATGGACCTCAAGTTTTCTGATTTTGGATTCAGCCTCCAAACTCAGTCTCTCCTGCCCCTGTCCTTTCGAATTCCCAGCTGGGTGCATCTCTCCTAGCCTGTCCTGCCAGCTGCCTGATTGGAGTGTGCAGGGATACAGCCAGGTAGGTTTCATGTGCAATCATCCCTTGTGTAAACCTCTCTTCACATTTGATTTTCCCCTGGTCACTTAGGCCCACTCTATGTCATGCAGTGGGGGTTTGCCTGTCCTGTATTTTGGACCAGCCTTGGGATTGCCAGGACTCAGCTCCCTCAGCTGCTGGCCCCCATGTCTTGGCTGCAAAACATTTCCTTTCTCTGTCCCACACATGCCGCTGGGAGAGATGCAGTTTCTTCCCTGTATACAGCTGTTGGACAGCGTGCCTTTCAGTTCCGTGGAGCAGAGTCTTAGATCTCTAAACTCTCTGTACCCAGAAACTCCTCAGTTCTCCTAAAAATGTGGGTTCCTTTAATTCCCCCATCCCTCCACTTCGCTCATGGAGGAGCTGGTGCCTCTGCCACAGCAGTGATTGTGGCACTGGAGATTTCTTCTTTATTTTATTATATCCAACCTCCTGAGTCCCCGATCTGCTTTGAGTGTCCAGTATTACATTCTAGTAAAGTCCCCCCACCTTTTTTTTTTCCGTTTACCCACCTTGCTGAGAAGCTGCCTGAATGCATTGTTGGTTTCACGCCATGGAGCAGCCAGGAAACCACCTGCGCTAGTCCACTAGCTTGAGACTCTGTGTCTTCTAGGGAACCCAGGGGCTCATGTGTGCCAGGCCAGCACTCTACCACTGAGCCATAGCCCCAGCCCCAGTTTTCTACTTTTATTTGGAGGTTTTCTTCTTCTTTATTAGCCTTTTTGTTTAAAGAGCCAGTACTTGACTTTATATATACATATTTACTTATTTGTTTTTAACCAATTTCTACATTTCATTTACTCTTTTCTACCATTTCTTTCTTGATTTCTTATTTTACTCTGTTATTTGTGTCTAGAAATATCATTTAAAAGAGTTTCAATCTTTTCCTTTCTTCATATTTTAAGTAAAGGCTAAAATATATCTTTAAATACTGCTTTAGCTCTAGCCCACAGTTTGGGTATATTTTATTTTCATTCAGCTCTAAATACTTTATATTGTAACTTCTTCTTTAACTCATGAGTAACTTAGGAAAACATTTTAAAGTTTTCAAATCATGGCACGGTGTTGCACACCTGTAATCCCAGCAACTTGGGAGGCTGAGGCAGGAGGATTACAAGTTCTATTAGGCTAGCCTGGGCAACTTGGCAAGAACCTGTTGCAAAATAAAATTTTAAAGGGGCTGGGGATGTAGCTCAGTGGTAGATGACTCTTGGTGTTTAAAAAAAAAGGTTTCAAAGCAGAGGTTATTAAGAAATTATATTTTTGGTTGATTTCTTATTCATTTGCATTCTGCTGTCAAAAATAAAATCATATCATGTGTTTTTAAAAATTTTCTTTTAGTTGTCAATGGACCTTTGTTTTATTTATATTCGGTGCTGAGAATCGAACCTAGTACCTCACACATACTAGGCAAGTGCTCTACCACTGAGCCATAACCCCAGCCTAGATCAAGTTTTGTTTTAGAGTTTAGATTTATTACGCACAAAAAGGAATAATGTGCAAATTGAGAGACCTCGAACCAAGTGATAAGAAGTCCCACTATAGCAGTTATCCCAGTTTATGAAGCATTAAGGAGGAAGTATTTTGACCTTTTAAAAATTATTTTCTATTAAACATCACAATTCTTCAGGGGCACTCTACCACTGAGCCACATCCCCAGCCTTTTTAATGTTATTTTGAGACAGGGTCTTGCTGAGTTGCTGAAACTGGCCTGGAATTTGTGATCCTCCTGCCTCAGCCTCCCGAGTTGCTGGGATTATAAGTGTGTAGAACTGTAACTGTCTTACATGTTAAAATTCTCGGTAAGGCAAGCAGAGCTGTTTAAGCTGATTACTCTATAGCTAGTTGGTTTAATTTCATTGAATTATACTGGACATAAAGGTTATGTTTTGTATTATGTTTATAATTGGAGTCAGTGTTTCAGGGAAATCAAGATGCCAGGTTTTGGCTGTGTGGTTGGCTGTGGCCTTGGGCATATATAAATTGGGGCCTCTATATTTATTTTTCTTTCACAATCCTCCCTGCCCCATTTTGGTCATTCCCTCAGTTGAACTGCATGACTAACTATTTAGGGCTACTGTTAATCATCACACACATTGTTTTCTTTTCCATAGACATTTGTATATCCCAAACTAGGGTCTCAGTAGGTTCATTCAGTGATTCTCTTCTTGAAGTTCCTGTTCAGTCCTCACAGAGGTCCTGTATCAAGTTAGTGGCTGCTGATAAGCATCAAGATTCTGGAGAGTATACCATGTTCAGGGAGGTTACCAATATGACTAATAAGAAGATAATATCACCAGGCCTGGTGGTGCACGCCTGTAGTCCCAGAAACTCAGGAGGCTGAGCCAGTAGGATCTTGAGTTCAGATCCAGCCTCAGCAACTTAATGAGGCCCTGAGCAACTCATTGAGACCCTGCCTCTAATAAATTTTTTTTTTTTTTAAAAGGGCTGGAGATGTGACTCAGTGGCTAAGTACTTCTGGGTTCAATCCCTGGTTCCCCCCACCCCCCAAAAAAGAAGAAGATAATATCAAGGTCCCCAAGAGCCAAGATTTGATCAACTAAATAAATCAATTGATTATACTTCCCTAATCTGGTGGAATACCAAGATTTTTTTGTTTTTTTATATTTCTAAGATTTGAGGTTACAATTCCTGACTTAATGACACTGAAACAATTTTTTATTTCAATATGACAGTTCTAGTCCAGTAAATTTTCCTGGTTTGCAGTTTGAGTGTCTCTGGTGATGTCATTGTGCATTTGAGTAAACTTTTTCTGTGGCCCATACAGCAATAGGCATGAAAGTTGTTCATATGTGAACTGCTATGGTGATTTCTCTGAAGTTTATGTCAAATCATTCGGCTAATTTAACTACATTGTAGAGCAATAAGGCCAGGAACAGCCCCAGTTTAAGGTTATCAGAGACCTGTGCTTGTCAAGTCTTTTTCATGATTTCTTGTAATTTTGTGTCATAGATGCTTGCAAAAGTTTTTAGGAAAGCATCAAAGTGAAATAATCATTGTCCATGGATGAAAAATGACTTAAAATGTCCATGAGAATTTAATTTAATGCAGCTGATAAAGGATCTTTGATTATTTATACAGTATAGGACAATTTAAGATAATAACTAGAAGTGATATAATGTGTCATTAAGAACACAAACAAATTTTAGGAAATTTATATAGTTTCTTTAATATATATTGTTAACATATAACCATATAAATATAACCTAAAGAAGGATTATTAGCATTACTTTTTACTTGACAGTGTTTCCTCGGTAATTTAACATATCAAATAAATTTAATTAATCTTTCTCTTAAAGCAAGAATAAAGTTTTGAGACTTTTTTGGGACTCTTTGAAAAATTCCAAAGTTAGTTTGAGGTCAAGCTTTATTTAAAATTGGATTTTGGGGAAATTGTTCAAAATGAAAATGTTGAAACATTTGGTTAAGTAGGACCACAGTCACTGTAAAACAATACTTAGTTATCCATTTAACCAAAGTGACAATTAAAAGACTTCAAAAGTGCCAGGGTCGTAGTGCACACCTGTAATCCCAGCAACTTTAGAGGCAGAAGCAAGCTTGAGGCCAGCCTCAGCAACTTTGTGAGCTGCTCTCTCAAAATAAAAATAAAAAGGACTGGGACTGTGACTCAGTGGTAAAGTGTCCCTGGGTTTCATTCCTGGTATCAGGAGATTAAAAAAAAAAAAGAAAGAAAAAGAAGAAAAGAAAAAAAGACTTAAAAACAACTAAAGAAAATTTTTGAGTTGGAAAAAGGAAAAAGGAAAACAAACAACTTTAGCTCTTTTAGTATATAAGACTGTTTTCTTAAATAATTGAAGACCTGATAAAACACTCAATCCTTTTTTCTTATGTGAATTAACTTAAAGGAAAGAAAATAACAAAACAAAAAACTTTTTATAATCTCTAATGAGTAGCATACTAATAACCTAAGAAAAATTTGTCATTTTAACAGGGACAAGACAAAATTTTAGTTTTATTTATATTACTGTACTTTTGCTAATAAGTCTGTCTCTTTTGTATACAACCAGAGATATGAAAAATTGTGCTCTATATGTGTAATATGAACTGTAATGCATTCTTCTGTCATATATAACAAATTAGAATAAAAAATAAAATAAAAAGTCTGTCTCTTTCTATAATAATCAGCTACCTTGTTTTATAAACAAAAACTATTTTCTTTATCATTTTAACAAAAATTATTTTTCTAAAATACTTGTATATTTATAATTATTAATAGCCAGGCATGGTTGTGCATGCTACTAGTTCCAGCTACTCAGAAGGCTGAAACAGGAGGATCACAAGTTCAAGGCTAGCCTGGGCAACTAAGAACCTGTCTTAAAATAAAAAATAAATTTTTAAAAAGACTAGGGATTTAGCTCAATAGTAGAGCTCTCTGGATTTAATTCCCAGTATGGTAGGAGTGGAGACATACTCATAATCCCAGCTACTGGGGAGGGTAAGCAAGGAGGATCATTAGTTCAAGTCCAGCCTGGGTAACTTGTGAGATCTTGTCTTAAAAAAAACAACAATAGCAACAAAAACAAAACAAAACAACAAGAACAACAAAAACCCCACAAAGGATGATCACATACATGTAAACAAAAAACCCCACAAACATATCTTAGTTTCGTTGAATACTTTTATATAGAGTTGTTCCCTTTACCTTTGTAAATTTTAGTAGTTAGGAAATGAAGACCCAATTATAATATTTTAACTATCAGTAGCATTTCTTTTACAAAGAAAATTAGGAAATGTACAATTACAGACTGTCACATTAGCATTCTGAGAAGACTAGTAAATTTTATAAATATATTATGTCATACTTTTACAATTATAGCCTCCTCTTGGTATAAATTCTCACTCTGGCAGAAAGAATATGTTAGTAAAACCAAATATCTTTACTAACTTAAGAAGAATCTGAAGGGGAGGAAATATTTTTTTATGTTTCCAGAGGTATTTATTTTTATTTATGTGAAAATGATTCATGTGACAATGCATAGAGAATGTCTACATATTGATATTGAAACTCAGACATATTTCCATCTCTACTAATGTATATTCTTTTTTGTTTTATTAGACCTTTGCAGTGTTGGATTCATCCCGACAAACTCATACATGTATGGAATTTGATTTCAGTACATAAATTCCTCCCTTTCCCCTTCCCCTTTTCCTCCCATCCTCCCTCCCATCTCCCATTCTCCTTCCTCTACTCTACTAGACTTCCTTTTGCTTGTCTATTTACTCATATTTGATTGGTTCTTTTTACTTATGAATAAAGGTGAAATTCCCTGTGGAATATTTATGTATTCATATAACATTATTTTTAAGTAATTTATTCTGCACTGATGGAGGTAAATTTTCATCTCTGTTTTTTTCTGGGTCTGAGAATTAAGTTGACATAAAATAGATTCATGTGAGAAAAACATACACATTTATATAATATAAATGTTATGTGACATGGAGCCCTTGTAAGGAAATGAAGGCCTGAAGATTCAGTTAGGGTTGAATTAGTCAAAGAGTAATAAATTATGAAAATGTGATGAGGCAAAGAGGCTTGGACTAGGACAGTTAGTTGGTTAGAGAAAGTACTAGGAAAATAAGGGTTTGCTTAACCAGGTTGGTTTGTATAGATTTTCCTCAACCTCAACTTTAAATCCATGGTGGTAAGAAGGTTACTTCTCTCGGGGTATAAGGAGATTATCTTTCACATAGGAATTTTATTTCCTGCTTTTAATTAAAAAAAAGAGGGGGGGCATTCAGGATGGCTTTTTGTCATTATACCCTTTTTTTTTTTTTTTGCATCTGCTATTTTAAGTGCCTTTAATTCAAAACAGTCAGTATGGTTAAAGTGGTACATTTTGGGGTGGAATGTTCTGAGCTCATTCAATGCCAAAGTTAAATAAACTTATGTTTAGCAATTAATA
Source organism: Spermophilus citellus (assembly GCF_964194105.1). Lineage (NCBI taxonomy): Eukaryota > Metazoa > Chordata > Mammalia > Rodentia > Sciuridae > Spermophilus > Spermophilus citellus. The sequence goes on from NC_138184.1 coordinate 218,029,094, forward strand.
TTTCAGGATTTTATCCTATTTGGAAATGGTCTAGATATTCAATGACTATCCATCATTTAATTAAACAGTATAACTTCATGGGTAGAAGTTATTAGATTCTGAAAGATTCTGAAACTATTTTAAAGGTTATTTAAGCTTTTATTTTACTTATATCCATTTAATTTGCTTATAACTTTTTAAAAGTTATGCTTGGCACTCATGAAAATTTTGTGCAATATTAAACAGCTATTCATCATCTTATATTTTATAGTTATATTTCTTTCTGACAAGTTTTATCACATAGAGATAACATGAGTTTATTTTACTAGTAAACCTAGGTGGAAATGTAATATGTGTATTATATTTAATGCAGACAACTGTGGAGGCATCTTTCCCCCCTAAACCAATAATATTTTAATTATTAAAAGCATTATTTTTAAAGCCAATTCAGTAAAATTATTTTATAAATTAATTTTAACATTATTATCCTGAGATAGGAAAACATCATACATACATAACATAGATGTATGTAGGCAGATATAAACATATAGACAGATGAAAATAGAGATCTTGACTTTTATTCAAAAATCTTTCCATACTACTAGTTTATGAAAGAATAGCTAGATTCAAACTCTGTTTCTGGCAGTTAATGTTCCTTGCAGAGATATCAAAGCTTTTTATTTATGGGAAAGATTTAAATTTCTTCTTCATTTGTTAGTTGGTTTCTAAATAACCCCATCCCCCCAATCCCCTAAATGTGTGTGTGTGTGTATGTGTGTGTATATATGTGTATATATGTGATATACATACATCACACAAAGACTAAGAGTTAAGGTCACTGCAGGATTATAGGACCCTGTGCCAAGAGAACAGGCAGGGAGAGAGATGAATGCAAAGAGTCAAAGATTCAATCTAGGGGCTGGGGTCGTGGATCAGTGGCAGAGTGCTTGCCTAGCATGTGTGAGGCACTGGATTTGATTCTCAGCACCACATATAAATAAATGAATAAAATAAAGGTCCATAAATATCTAAAAATAGTTTTTTATAAAGATTCCATGTAGGTGGTCAGATAAGAGTTTTAATGAATCAGTTTCACGGAGTTGTCAAGGCAAAGGGTTAAGATGGTGGGTAGTTCAGAGCATCAGCTTGGCGGGTCAGCTTGAGGTGTCATCTTGGAGTGGGCTGTGTTTTGTTGTCACAGACAAGAGAAACTGCACTAAGCCAAAGCCATAGAACAGAAACAGTTAGTTGCTTTGATGATTTTCCTGGGCAAAGCTCATGACAGGAGACCAGATAAAGGGGTCAGGATGCTGCTATGTCCAATCTTGGGGATTTCCTCCTTTTATGGGTCTTAGATGAGGGAGTTATGTCTAGTTAGATTGATAAGCTCCTGTGATAAGTTCCTCTTGACATGATTTGGGATGCCCATGTCTCCAGGTACTCCTGATTTAGTTTGATAAGTTGGCATCAGTTATTTGTCAATTTGTACCTTATGGTTGTGCCAGGCAGATGGTGGTGGTTTGCTTAAACAAAGAAGGTATAGCATCATTTTACCTTGACACTTGCACTCCAAATGGAGTAATTCATGGCAAACTACTACTTTATAGAGTAGAGTAACTAAATTTTAGTTTTAGGCACAGTGTGAAAACTACTGTTCTATATATTGTGGAGTAACTTAGAGCAGGGCACAATGTCCTCTCCACAATCTCCTTATACATACTTGAGAATCTGAGTCTTAGCCTATGAGATTGAGATACACACACACACACACACACACACACACACACACACACACACACTGAGGATTAAACATAGGGTTTTGCACCTGCTAGGCAAGTGTTCTATTACTGAGGTCCACCCCTAGCCAGTCTATAAGCTTTTATCAATGTGCTAGAGAGGTTTTTTGTTTATTATTTTTTTAAAGAGAGACTTTTTTGGAGTCACTCTGTCTTTTGGAAGCTTTTGTATACCAATCAAAGAATGGGTTCCACTGTTTTTGAGGCATCTCCAAGGGCTCTTCTAAGATGAATTATTTTGTCCAAGTGGAAAGTTCTTCAGAGTGACCACTATAATTCCAAATTGTTGCTATAAAGTTTATTCTGTTTTCTAGAAAGACATAAGACCCTGTTCTATTAGACTAAGTGTAACCCATCTTTGCATTTGGTTTCTCTCAGATGCCAAGTAAGCAATGGAGAGTCTAGCGAATAGAACTACTATTCTGGGACTCAAGGAAATATGTGCTCCTTGTCCTTCTTGTTTAAAAGGAAATTGTAGTTTATCAAGAAGCTTGACAAGCACAGGTACATATAATAAAGTTGGAGAGCTCAAAACATAAAGGCCAGTTCTTGGATCTGAGAGAGACTTATCCTAGAGCTCATTCATGGTCTGAAAGAATGTAGGGAGTGCAGTGGGCTCTGTGGATGCCAGCACCTTGATTACTCACTGACTGACCTCAGGGCTTGGAGCCCATGTTGGGTCCCACTTCTGACACCAAAAACTGCTAAAAAAAATCATAAAATTAGATTTTTAAAAAAATTTACTATACATTGGGGCTGGGGATATATTTCAAGCATGAGGCCTTGGGTTCTATCCCCAGGACTGGGGAAGTGGGGGGCAATTGTGCATAGAAAAGGTCAGTTTGCAAAGTTAGGAGAATTCAAATGGAAACTTGTAAAAAGTCTTGCTCATAGCCTTTACAGCACAGTTTATAGAGCTTAGAGGAGGGAGTGTTTTGCCTTTTTCATGATTTTTCTATTATACATTAACATTCTTTTAAAAGCAAGTAAAGTTGTTAAACTGGCTTGTCTATGACTGGTTTAATGTCGTTGAATTTTGCTGATGAGTACACAAATCTCTCGTTATTTATGATTACAACTAGCATTTCAGGGAAATCAAGATGACTTTTTTTTTTTTAGTCTATAACACTTTTTAAAAAAGTTTTCCTATGTGATCTCATATATGATTAATTGATACTATTTTCTTTATTTTGTACCATTGATACTATTTTCTATATTGGGGGGGGGATTTATCTCCGTGATCATGCCTGTTATTATTCAGCATTCTTTATTCTGAATTAATTTTTCTTGCCTAATCTATTTGTTTGATTGAAGTTAAAATTTCACATTTAGATTATTAAATATTAAGATTGTTAGATTTTTTAAAATTCTGTAAATTTTTTGTTTTATGTGTCTTGAGGCTAGATTTTTAGTGAAGATACATTTATAATGATTGGCTATTCATAGTGTTTTGTTTGTTTCAGGAAAGCTGTACTATTGAGTTATATCTCCTCTCTTGTCTTTCTTTCATTCTTTCTAGCTTTTTTTGTTTGTTTGTTTGGTTTGGTTTGGTTTTGGACACATTCTTGTTAAATTGCTGAGACTGGCCTCAAACTTAAAATCTTCCTGCCTCAGTCTCCAAATCAATGGGATTATATGTATGTGCCACTATGTCCAGCTTCTTAGTGGGGTTTTCCTATTATCAAGTATCCCTTTTAATCTCCATTAAGATTTTTAACTTAAATTCCATTATGTGTGCTTCTAAGATGAATTCAGCATATATTTTTATTCACTCATTTAGTCCTTCTTGTGGTTTACTTTAAGTGCTATCTCTTGTACAATGTATAAATTTGGATTTTGGTTTTGAGTCCATTCTCAAAATTTATATTTTTTAATAGGTACACTTAATCTATTACTTTTATTTTACTATTAGAGTAGGCATTTTTCTCCCAGTTATTTGTAGTTAAAGATTATGAGAATCTTCTAAAAATTTTTTTCTCATTTTTCAGGTGTTAAATTTTTTTATATCCTTTTGTTTTCCTCTTTTGCTTTGGAAATTACAAACTCTATTTTAATTCTTTTAGACAACATACTTTTTTTGTACATAGTTTGTCTTCCTTGTTTTTAAATTGTGGTAAGATACACCATTTAAAATTTTCCCATCTTAAACATTTTAAAGTGTACAGTTCATTCATATTATGTGTTAAGTATATTCATATTGTTGTGCAATCAATCTCCAGAACTCTTTATTTTTGAAAAACTGAAACTCTACACTCATTAAAAATCAATTATTGGGGCGAGGGTTGTGGCTCAGTGGTAGAGCACTCGCCTAGCATGTGTGGGGTGTTGGGTTTGATCTTCAGCACCACATAAAAATAAAAAATAAAATAAAGGTATTGTGTCCAGCTACAACTAAATATATATATATATATATATATATATATATATATATATACACACACACACACACACACACACACACACACACATATATATACATAAATTATCCATAAATTATCCATACTTCCCCCACCAGTCTTTGACAATCACCATTCTACATTTTATTTCTATGAATTTGAGCATATTAAGAACCTCATATAAATGAAATCACTATACAGTATCTGTCTTTTGTAACTGGCTCATTCTACTGCTGGGCACAGTGGAATATTTAGCTAGTCCCAATTACTCGGGAGGCTGAAGCAGGAGAATTGCTCACATCCAGAGTTCTAGCCCAAGCCTGGGCAATATAGTGAGACCCTGGCTCAAAACAAACAAGAGAATGACTAAATCATAAAAATACAAATATTCTATTGTATGTAACTAATATATCTTGTTTATCCTTTCATCCATCAGTGAACATTTGCATGTTGTGAAGAATGCTGCTATGAATATTAGTATAAATACCTCATCAAGACCCTGCTTTCAGGTCTTTGGGGTATATAGTCAGAAGTGAAATTGCTAGATCATATGGTAGTTCTGTATTTAATTTTTTGAACAACCACCTCACTGTTTTCCATCGCAGCTGCATCAATTTTACATTCCTACCAATAGTACACAAAGGTTCCAGTTTCTCCACGTTCTTTTCAATACTTGTTATTATCTGACTACTATTTCTAATAGTAGTTACCTTAATGGCTGTGAGGTGGTAATCTTAATTTTCCTAAGGATTACTAAAGTTGAACCTCTTGTCATGGGCTTTTTGGCTATTTGTGTATCTTCTTTGGAGAAATGTCTGTTTAAGACCATTGCTCATTTTTAATCATGCTGTGTTTTGTAGTTGTTGAATTATAGGAATTCTTTTTATATTCTAGGTGTCAATCTTTTGTCAGATATATGACTTGCAAATAATTTCTCCCATTTAATAGGTTGACTGTTCACTCTGCTGATTGTGTCCTTTGATATACAGAAATGATCAATCTTGATGTAGTCCAGTTTATCTGTTCTTTTCCTGTCTTTACTTTTGGCATCATATTCAAGAAATCACTGCCTCATCCAATGTAAGGAACCTTATTTTCTTTTTTTCCATATTTTTATTGGTGCATTATAGTTACACATAGTGCTAGGATTTGTTGTTACGTCCTTTTGTTGTGTGGGCCTACTCTATGCTATGTTTTGAATGTGGTTTGTCCCCATCAAAATGCATGTTGATCCTCAATGTAACAGTGTTCAGAGGTCAGGGGACCTTTAAAAGGTGTTCATGTCACCAGGGCTGCACTTTCATAAAGGAATCACTGCTGTCTTTCAGGAGCATGTGACTTCTTGCTCTTGCAGGACTGGATTATTACCTCGAGAGCTGTTTTTTATAAAGCATTCTTCCTCTTCTTCATGTGCCTACTTGCCCTTTTGCTTTCTGTCATCAGTTGAAACAGCAGAAGGCCCTCACAAGAAGCAGAGAAGATGCCAGCACTATGCTTTTGGACTTTTCAGCCTCTAGAACCATGAGCCAAGATAACCCTCCATTCTAACCATGTCAGGCATTCTGTTATAACAACAGAAAACAGACTCAGACACTGTGATTAACTGAGAAAATGTGACTGTTTCCACCTGGGGCAGGGTTCCATGGTGTTGGCCTACTAAAGAGTGTACTGAAGTGTTTTCCTGGGCCCATCTTTCATGTCTAGACAATTGAATTGGAGGGTAAGAGAACAGCCTTCTTGGACAATGTCAAATATCACAGACCTCTGGGTATATCCTCTGGGTTGCAGTCACCGTTGGGCAGGTCATAGTCACATATTGTGGCAGCCAGTTTCACAGGTGCTGTGTGACACTGTGTGATTAAGGTTGTCATCAGCATAGTTAGGTTTTACAAAGGCTAAAGTATGTTTACAAGAGAAAGCCATACCTAGATGCTTCATGTTAATTACTGTTTCTTACCTGCCGGGTATTACCTCTCTTTTTATTAACCTACTCCCTCCACCCCAGTGGCAGCTTGGACCCTGAGGTCCTTGAGGCTTTGTTTGTCTTTGTTATGGTTTAGATATGAGGTATTCCCCAAAGCTTCCTGTGTTAATGAAGGAGTATTCAGAGGTGAATTGATTAGATTAAGAGCTGCAACTAATCAGCCCTTCCTAGACTGAATGGACTAACTGGGTGTTAACCGTAGACAGGTGGGTCATGGTTGGAGAAAATCGCTGGGGGCTTGTGCTGCAACGATTCCTCTTTCTTGAGGCTTCTTCCCCTATCTCTCTACTTCCTGGCCACCACTGGCGGGGCAGCTTTCCTCCGCCTCACTCTTCCACCGCCATGTCTGCCTCACCTTGGACCCAGAGCAATGGAGTCCTGGTCCATGGACTAAGACCTCTAAAACCATGTGCCAAAATAAATTTTTCCTCTTCTAAGTTGTTCTTGTCAGGTATTTTGGTCACAGCAACACAAAATTGACTGGTACCGTCTTTTCCTGGAAAGATAAGAATCAAAGTGGTCTCTAAATTTATTTCCCTAAGAGATATAAGCCTGTATGTTTTACCAGTACCACTAGCCAGCACCGGTGTTCTTGACAGCCCTGAGTCTTGGTTAGTGAAGACAGTGCAACACAGTGATCCTTGTTAACTCCTTAATGCATCTTGCTGCTTATAGAGCATTTAATTATAGTGTCTCATTGAATCTGTACATCAGACCAATGAAGTTACTATGGCTGTTCTCCATGCTTCCTCTCTCCCCAACCTTTATCAAGGTCAAATTGATAAATAAAAATTGTATATATTTAAAGTATAAAACAATGTGTGTTTTTTGGTTCTATTTTGATTTTGTGGTTTTTACTTTGTTTTGTTTTTTGAGATTGGGTATGCTATGTTGCCCAAACTGGCCTCAAACTTTTGCCTCAGCCTGTGAGGTGGGATTACAGGCTAGCAACACAACATGTGCTATAGCTTGATGTTTTGATATGCATATAGTGAAATAATCACCACACTAAAGTTAATTAACATATCTATCATCTCACATAGTTACTATTTTCTTTTTGTGTGTGGTAAGAGCCACTTAAGATCTACCTTCCTAGCAAATTCCAAGTATCTAATACAGTATTGTTATCTATAGTCACATTGCTGTGCCTTAGGTCTCCACAGGTATTCATTCTATATAATTGAAGCTTTGTGCCCCTTGACCAACGTCTCATTATACCTTTCTTCTGACCCCTGGTAACCACCATTCTGCTCACTGCTTCTATGAGTTGGGTTATTTCAGATTCTTCTCTGCACCTGCTTTTACATACTCAGCTCTCTCCAGCTGATGCATTCTTCTGCAGCTTCACATAACCTGTCTTATTATTTCTACCCAGCTTAGCTCAGCCCACACCTTCCTAAGATTCCTAGCTGAGGCAGCTGCTCTCTCTCTGGGTCAATTGCCATAGAATCCTACACATATCCCTATGGCTTATTATATATAGGGCCATTGGCTGTTTTCATGTGTCTCCTTCAAAATATTTAATTTTGTCCTTTGAGCATACTGGGAATATACAGTAATATTCCCTGAATTTATAGATGAAGTACTGAGGCTGCCAGAATATTTTTCCAACGTATGGATAGAGGAGTCAGGAGTAGATCTTGGTCTTTGACCTTGAATCCCAAATTCCTACCCTACATCATTTTGTTAGCTTTATGTTGCTATGACAAAATATCTGAGAAAATCAACTTAAAGGAGTAAAGATTTGTTTTGATTCACAGTTGCAGAGGTTTCAGTCTCTGATCACTTGGACTTGTTGCTTTGGGGCCTTTGGAGAGGTAGGACATTACATCAGGGAGCATATGGTAGAGCACAGCTGCTCACTTCATGGTGGCTGGGAAGCAGAAAGAGACAGCAAGTAAGGGACTGGTTCAAAGACATGCCCTAGTGACCTGCTTGCTCCAATTCGGCCCGTCTTCCTATAGTTTCCACCACCTCCCAATAGTACTATCAGCTGGGAACCCAGCCTTCAATACATGAGCCTCAGGGAGATAGTCCAGATTCAAGCTAACAATCATGCAGGGTGTTTCTCTATCTACAATGAAGTCCCAACTTGAGGCATTTGTGTGATGTGTATGTAATCGATACATCGAGCCAGCAGATCTTATGGGATGGAATCAGAGAACGCGTCTTTATTTCTGCCTCCCACTCTTCTCGACCAGCAAAGACTGTCAAGGGTAGAAGAAAGCCTTCTTCACCTCTGTTCTCCACACCTCCATCCTCCACCTTTCAGACCAAGGTCTCTGGTTTCTCTGATGGCAAAGCTGGTAAAGAAAGAAAGAAAGTAGAGCAGGAAAGTAGGGCTGGAGAGCAAGGCACTCACCTCAGATGCAAAATGTAATGGGACTTGAGAGTCAAAATAATAATGTATATTTTAAAAGTCTAAATTTATGCAGAAATTTGTATGAACAGAATAACAAAAATGTAAATAAAGAATGACCATTGTTTTTTATTTTCCATGACCTTGAGTTTCATGCAGTGGGTACAGTGTTTCTGATCAGCCCAAGGTTCACCAGGCATTATGTCCCTTGATGTGTGGGTTTATGAGGGTTTTCAGTGGTTTGTAAATAGACAGGGCTACCCAGGACTGCATATGCAATGACTACTTTTGACTGTGGGGCCTTCATTAACTTTTCAACTTGTTTTGAAATATGGAAGGATATTTTGCTGAATGTATTTATGTCAGCATCCACTTTTTCCTGACAGATTCAATGTGGCATGGCATGGTACACAAGAAAGTTCTGATTTTGTTAGTAGACTTGGAAGATCTAACTTTGGGCCTGGCAGGTATTTAAAGCCAATATTCCTCCCACAGGACTCTTCTTGGTGGTCTTCAGGGGCTTCCCCTGGTGACATTTTGCTGCATACAGGGGGAGAAATGTTTTCTTCTTCAGTTTGGCTAGCTTTTTCTGTTAGTTTGTTTGTTTTCCTCCCCAAGGTTTGTTTCAGTGTAGACTCTTGCTTTCTGATGTCCCTTCATTTCTTGGAGAGAAGGATTCCAGATTGGCCCACCGAGGGTCACAGGGCATTCTTTGCTCTGAATCGCTCTGTGCGCACAGGCTGCCTCCTCTCCACTCCTTCCATCTTTTGGATGTAAATAACAAGCCTCCTCTGCTTTTGGATTTTCCAAGAGGGAGGCAGGTACAAATCCACACTGTGTCTTCTTTCCTCACTTCATGTAAAGGGAGGAGGACCCTCGGCTACTCCCCTGAGACAGGAGAGTGACAACACTGCCATGGTTTTATGCAAATAAATTTTTTCTGAAAATCCTTTCAACAGTTTGTTCTTTATGCTCTTAATGTGGGTAAAGGAGTTTTAAGAGACATCATGCTACCAGTTTCAAATATCTACCTTTAGGATGATCTGTCTCAATATTCATTTTGACATCAGGTATTTTCTCAGATTTGGGTCTGGTAAGAGAAAATAAGTAGTAAATTAAGATTCCTGTATATTTTTTTTTCTTGGTTGTCAATGGACCTTTATTTTTATGCATTGCTGAGAATCAAACCCAGTGCCTCACACATGCCCAGCAAGTGCTCTACCACTGAGCCACTACTCCAGCCACAAGATTCCTGTATTCTTAAAGGTAAGGGATCTGCATTTTAAAAAAAATCATAATATTTCAAACTGGAACTCTTGGGATGCTTGCAAATGATGTAAGGATGGAGTCAATACCTGAATTGTCACTTGAAATGAATACTCCTATCTGAGTGATAACCAGGTCACTCAATTTGGGTAGGACTGTGTTAGTCTTTGTTCTTTAACTACAATAAAATACCTGAGATAAAGAGAAAAGGTTTATTTTGGTTCACAGTTTTGGAGGTTTTAGTTCATGATCAATTGATTCTGTTGTTTTGGGCCTGTGACTAAGCAGAACAAAACTACTGACCTCATGGCCAGAAAGCAAAAGAGAAAACAAGGAAGGAGCTAGGGGTCCCACCATCCCCTTTGGGAGCATGGTCCCAATGACCTAAAGACCTCCTTATAAGCCCTACCTCTTTATAGGTTCCACCACTCCCAACAGTGCCTCTCTGGAGACCAAGTTTTTAACCTATGGGCCTTTGTGGAACATTCAGCATCCAAACTGTAAGAAGGACATGACTTATCACACTTGACCTTCTTTAATACATCCTACTCAGAATAGCTAGAACTCACAAGATCTCAGAGGTGGCAGTAGTTACAGTCTTAATATTAAATGAAATAATGTATATCAAAGACTTGGGATGGGGGTATAGCTCAGTAGTAAACCTCATGCTTAGTATGTGAAAGGCTGTGGGTTCAATTCTCAGCACCCCCCCAAATATTTTTATTGAAAACTTATACTCTCTGAAGAGCTATTTGAGGGTTCATTGTTATTATTGATTATCTCTGGAGACTGGATTCTCTAAATGCAATGTCAAAATATACAGCAATGTCAGCCAAGTTTCTAAGTTTGTAATTCACCAATTTAAAATTAGTAGAATTCAGGGCTGGGGATATGGCTCAGTGGTAGAGTACTTGCCTAGCAAGCAGGAGGTTCTGGGTTCAATCCTCAGCACTGTGGGGGGAGAGGGGGAGCAGAATTCAATGAAATGAGGTTTGACAGTGTGACTGTCTTTCTTCTATTATATGAATATGATGCCAGTCTTTAGGGTGTTGCTATGGAACACCAGCCTCAGGCCTATTTATCTGTGTTATCTTTCTGTCAGCACTCCTTATAAAATTTATCTTATTCAAAAAAAAAACCCCTAATCATAGTAAGGGTTTCTTCTTATATCTATTGAATTGAAGTAAAAATGCTGTGGAATAGGAATTTATTTATATATTCTATGTCAGACTGATCTGACATCTGTCCATCATATTAATTATAATTTCTTCAGAGAAACTTTTGGACTATTAAGGTCCCTTAACAGAATACATGATTGGTGAGGACAAGGACCTCCTCCTTCTGCCCTCACTGGGTCCTCAGAGCCTAGCACAGGGTATGTGCTCAGTGGTCATGTGTTGAATGAATGGATTCATTTACTCAATGATCTGTGATAGACCCAGTGTTCCAATCTGGGACATAAAGTGGAAAGACAAGGTCCCTGCCTCTCTGTCAGCTTATGGTTCCTTTAGTGGGGACCAACCAATGAATGGACAATTGCCATGCAGTCTGAAAAACCCTTTTGTAGGACATATCTATGTTGTTTTGAGAGCCAGAGGAATATATAATCCAGCCTGGGTGAGGGCAGAGGGAATGGGAGAGCTCAGATAAAGTTTTCTTAAAGAAGTGTCGACTTAAGGGTTGCGAGTCAAGTAAAAGTCATTCAGATCAGAGCAGTAAAGAAAACTTGCATGTTGAAACGAAAGAGGCCAAAGGGTGTGTTTGCCTATCAGCACTGCTATAAGGCAGAGATGCCTTGGTGTGTATGTGTGCGCATGCGCACGCGCATGTGTGCAGTTACAAGTGCTGAAAAGGCTCATTAGTGCTCATTCACTTGCCTCCTGTGGTTCTTCTAAAGACCCACAACCCTATTTCCAAATAATGCTCTGGGCTGAAACAATGCTTGATACCTGTGTGCTCCATTCTTTGCACCTACTCCCATCCTTTCCCCCGAATCATTTGATTCTCCTTGATCCTCATTCACCTGGTCATGGCTCCTTTTCTTTCCTGACCTAGCAAGGGTGTGACCTCCTCATTTGTATGGACTGTGATCATTGGTGCAAGAATCACTTGTGTTTTTGTTTGTTTGTTTTTACCCAGAAGTGCTGGAAATTGAACCCAGGACTTCACACATGCTAGACAAGTACTCTGCCACTGAGCTGTACCCCCAGCAAGAAGTCATCTCTAAATCAGCCACAAGATGATTACCCCGGAACAATGAGATGCCTTCATATCACAAGTGGTGATTCCCCCCTGCCCCCCACATACAGAATTACTTGGTTGTCTTAATTATCTGTTTTTCTTTTTACTCAAAGTCACATCTAAATATTGTGTCTTTACGCAGCTAATTGTGGTAGGGGTGAAACCATCCAAAGATACCTACCATACAGCTAAGGCAATGGAACAATGGAATATACCTGGGTTCCCATAAACTCATCACCACTAGTTAGCTGTGTAACTTTGGAAGCAGTGATTTTCTTGTATTTAAAACAAAAGCTGGACTAGTACTGTGTGTTCCATAAAGTGTATTTAATTCTCATCAGAGAGAAAATATTTGGCTTTACAAGCAGGGTGGGAGAGGCACCTTGTTATTGTTGATAATGAGCAGAAATAGTAGTAATCACAACTTGTTTTTGTCTGTCTGTCTCTCTCTCTCTCTCTCTCTCTCACACACACACACACACACACACACACACACACTCTCACACACTGGATGGAAACAACTCACTTAAAGGAAATCAGCTTAACAGAAACCTAGCAGTGGGTGTAAGATTAGCATTCTCCATAAATGTTTTGATAATTGTACACTTGTAATTAAGTTTTGCTTGAGAGAACTGGTTCTCACGGTGCAGCTTAAGAACTTCCTTCACTGCTTATTCAACTCCAAAGTTGAGTGGGTCTCTATGTCCTACTAGTCATCAATTTTGTTTGTTCCAAGGTCCAAAGCATTAAGATATTGCAGAGAGATGGTATCATGGCTAACATGTGGTGAAAATCGGTAATCTGTATTTTTCTGAAGGAAAAGAAAATACCAAAGCTGTTTATGTTTAGTTGTTGAATATCTTCTTATCTAAAGGAGAACTAATTATACTGTTTTTCTTCAAGGGGGTAGTTGGTTCTGCATTTCTGCTATTGTGTTTGTGTGCATATGTGTGTGTGTACCTGTCTCAAATAAAGTCACAATTCCAGTTTGGCAACCCCTTAATTGCAGGGATTGCTAAAAAGATTATTATGCATGTTATTGCAGAGAGCTCAGCACCCTATAAAGTCATGTGGCAGGAACTAGGGCATTTCTCAATTTACCACATTAATATTGCAATAAACCAACTCCTCTCTGTAAACATCAGGCCAATGAGCACTACCTGCAGGGTGGCTTTGTAGAGTCTTCAGAAGAACTTTTTTTTCCCCCCAGGAAGATGGGAAAATCAAAATACTTTTGTTAATCTTTATCTTGTCTTTAACTTTTCTCCTTTTATATCTTCTTTTTTCTCATTGAAAAAAATAATACATGCTGGATATAAAAAGTTTGTAAAGTGCAGAAAAGCATAAAGAAGCAGAAATAAAATTGCAATCCCACTTCTAGTCATGACCACTACTAACCTTTGAAAATTGTGCTCTCTTCTAGTCTTTTTTCCCATGAATGTAAAAAAATAGTTATGGTTTTTATACTTAGTAGTAGGAATTTTTATTTAAAAATTATTTGTAACCACCATTTTAAATGGGCAACTAATGTTTTATTTATGGAATTTGCCTAAACAGACCCCTATTATTACATGTTAAGTTGATAATTTTTCACTTAAATGAAAAATGCTGCACTGATTATCTTAATGTAAAAATATTTGTGCATATTTTGGGTCACTTTGTTAGTATAGATTATTAAAATCTGGAATGACAGGATCAGAAAATGGAATATTTTAAAGTCTTTCTCTCTCCCCCCCCCCGCCCCATTTTTTTTTTTAGAATCCAGAGGCACTTAACTACCAAGCCACATCCTCAGTTCTTTTAGTTTTTTTCTTCTTTCTTTTAAATTTTGAGGCAGGATCTCACTAAATTGCTTAGGGCCTTGCTAAGTTGCTGAGGCTGGCTTTGATCTTGAGATCCTCCTGCTTCAGCCTCCCATGCCACTGGGATTCCAGGTGTGCCACCACACTGGTCATTTTAAAGCCTCTTTAAACACACTGAGAAATTAGTATTTCAAAAGATTATATTAATATTTTTTAAATTTTTAAATAGTTGTAGATGGATACTATACCTTTATTTGTTCTGTTTTTTATGTGGTGCTGAGGATCAAACCATTGCCTCACACATGCTAGGCAGTACAGCCCCAGCCCCAAGATTATATTAATTTTTATTTCCACCACTAGCAGTATATGAAAGAATGTCAGTTTGGGACATTTTAATTTTAATGCATCTTTGCTAAAGTTGGTAGATAGGCAAAATATCATATATTTGCAGTTTTAATTCTCAGTTATTTGGTTATTAGTGAAGTTGATCATTTTACCAAATGCTTATTTTTCAGGTGCATGTTCACTGCCTATTCATATCTTTGTCCATTATCTAATGAGAATTTAGAGTTGTTTTTTATCTGACTTATTTGTATAAACTCACTTAATCCTTAATCTGTGCTATTAGTTTTAGTATTTCCCCTCAAATGACTACTTATATTTCATACATATATATTTTTGGTGCATAGAAGTTTGAACATTTTATATAAATTTTTCAATCTTTCATTTGTTTCTTTCTTTTTTTGTAGTGCTGAGGTTCCAACCCAGGGCTTTGAGTATGCTAGGCAAGTGTTCTATCACTGAGCTACACTCCCAGCTCTTTTGTTTAATTTTATTACTATTATTATTTTTTCCAGTGCTGGGGATCAACCCCAGGGCCTTATACATACTAAACACATGCTTTACCACTGATTTATACCCTCATACCCCTTTGTTATTTTTAGCTTTAGAAAGTTGTGGTGGCACATGCCTTTAATCCCAGTGGCTTGGGAGGCTGAGGCAAGAGATAATGAGTTCAAAGCCAGCCTCAGCAAAAGCGAGGCTCTAAGCAACTAAGTGACACCCTGTCTCTAAATAAAATGCAAAATAGGGGATGTGCTCAGTGGTCAAGTGCTCTGAGTTCAATCCCTGGTACCTGCCCTACAAAAAATAAAGTTATGAGATTTAATGAAATTTTCTTTTTCTTTCTATTTATTTCTTTATTTTGGTACTGGGGATCAAACTTAGGGGGCTTTACCACTGAGCGACATCCCCAGCCCTTTGAAAGAGACTTGCAAAGTTATTCAGGGCTTGTTAAGTTGCTAAGGCTGGCCTTAGACTTGCTTTCCTCCTGCCTTGGCCTCCTGGCCATAGGAACTACAGCATGCTCATTGCACCCGGATTCTTTTTATTTTCTTTTGTTGTGTATATATAAACTATTTTAAATGTAAAACCCATGAAGATACCCACCCCCAAAATCTGAGTATATCACCATCAACTTGAAGAAAGCAAAGGTAATGATTCATTAAGAAGTTCAAGCTTTGCTAAGAACCAGTTGGACTGCATATTCCAATAGAAGCAAAACACTCATTACTGGGATTGAATTGCTGATCATGAAGAGTTGGGGGTGACAGGAAGGAAGTTGCTGGAGAATTCTTTTCCCAAAATTAAGTTCATCCTGGAGAGACAAACTTTCACACTCATGTTTTCCATTCTCTCTCTCTCTCACTCTCTCTCTCTCTTCTTTTTTTGTATCTAGAAGAAATTTGTAGTAACCATGGAATGATGATGTAAGATAGCTGTGGTTTGCAGAATACAAGGGTTGCTTATTTTCAAAAGGAATTTAAAAACTGGAGGAGGGCTGATAGAGTACTAGTGTAGCAAGAGTGAAGACCCGAGCTCCAATCCCCAGTGGCAGAGAGAGCAAAGAAAAAAAAAGAACAGGAGGAAAGCTGCCTCAGAAGTTCATCCCAGCAGCTCACTAAATGGAAAATCCAAGTCTTGGGACGGACGGAGAAAGTGAGCTGTGTAGTTGTGAAGCCTACAAAGCTGACCTGCTTACTTTTATTTTGACATTGTCGATAATTTAAATGTTTGCATTGGTTATACATTCAGCAAGCACATTTGTTTTTTAGTTGAAAATATAACATATATCCCTGTAATCATTCTCCTTTGGAAAAACCCTAATTGACTGGTCTCACAGCTACTCAGTAGGCTTTGTTCTTTAACCCGTCTGAACTGCAAGCCTCTGACTAAGAGGAACCACTTGTAAAGTGCTGGCTTTGTGAGCCTGGTCTGATGAAGTGACCACGAATTTCACAAGTTGACATGTGTGCCTGTTTGAGCATGTTTGTCAAGAGTCCTACATAACTTGGGTCTAGTTCTGCTTCTTCAAGGGATTTTGGACAAAACATCTAGCTCTTGATATGCCAATTTTGTCAGTTGTAACATGGGGGCTTTAGCTAAATAGCTAAGCTCCGGGGCTTTAAAACTTGGATTTTTAAAAATCCTGCAAGTAGGAGGAGACTAATAAGCATAGCATTTCTTCCCTTCTGTAATCATATGAAAATGGCAAATCAAGAGAACCATGAGAAGAAGCCCAGAACCTCTTAGCTGTAGAATACTAGGAAGACAAAGAAGTGCTATGCCTTTAAGAAGCTTTAATGGCCCAACTGGCATCACTAAGACTTTACGAAGTTATTTCTTTTTGTGACCTTTATATTTTTTCTGTTTTCTTTTTAAAAAACAGAAGACATAACTACCATATTCAATTAAATTCAAACATTTTAATAAAAATAATTTATTGTGAAGAATAAAAACATGTGTAACCACTCCCCAACCCTCCAATGCTGTGGATCAAATCCAGTACCTCACACATGCTAGGGAAGTGCTCTACCACTGATCTATGCCTCCAGAACCGCAGTGTTTTTTAAAAAGAAATAATTTCAACATTTCTCGAACCACACTCCCTGCCCCTAGAACACCCTCTTGCAGTAAAATTCTTATTAGGCAGATAAACCAGCTGTGATTGAGGCACTACTGCCACCTGGTGGTACACAGCCTAATTACAGGAAAAACATAAAATTTGGGCTGAGGTTGTGGCTAAGCGGCAGAGATCTTGCCTCCTAGCATGTGTGAGGTACTGAGTTCAGTTCTCAGCACCATATATAAGTAAATAAAATAGATATTTTAAAAAGTAAATACTGTTTAAAAAAAATAAAATTTCAGTTTTTTGAGTGAAATTGGAAGGTGACAATAAATGTTATAGTCCCAAATAGGCCTCTGAAATTTATATTTAATCAAGGCAGTAACTAAATATGTAAAGTAATTATAATCTATTAATCACCAAGTCATTGCCATTGAATCTGGGTCTGGAGACACTGACAATTTGATTTTTGCCTCTATGTCCTGGAAAAGAAAAAAATCCACTTTTTCAGTTGATTCATAGCCCTTATTTATTAGTCTTTAAAACAATTTTAGTTAAGTAATGCATGATGATTACAGAAAAATTAGAAAACACAAAGAAGCATGAAGAATATTAAAATTACTTATGATGGTATCATCAGGGACAAAGTAGACACTATTAACATTTTGTAATATTTCTAAGATCATACTTTTTCTACCTCATTTTGACTAGAATTCAACCCAGGGGCAATTTACACTGAGCTACAGCTCCAGCCTTTTTAAAAATATTTTATTTTGAGACAGGGTCTCACTGAGTTGCTTAGGGCCTCACTAAGTTTCTGAGGCTGGCCTTGAACTTGTGATCCAACTGTCTCAGCCTCCCAAGCTGCTGGGATTACGGGCATTAACCATTGTGCCTAGCTCCTTTCTACTTCATTGTTAATGGTAGGGAAATAATATTAGTAATGAGAGCAAATATTACACTTACTGTATGCCATGCACAGTTCCAAGTGCTTTACATATATACAAAATGAGATGCATCTCCTGTTCAGAAGCAGTAAGAACGTATCATCACTTCACAGATATTGCTGCCCAAACTGATAATATGACTGACAAACCCAATCTTTAGAATAACTCAGCTGTTTTGATCAGAAATGCCAAGGTCCCCCAAAATAATGAAAACCTGAGAAATTTTTTCTAACATAAGGAGACCGAAGATATATGACAACTGAATCCAGTTCATTATCTGAGATTTTCTTTATTTTTTTTATACTTTTATTTTTAATTATAGTTGGACAAACACTTTTTAAATTTTATTTATTTTTATGTGGTGCTGAGGATCGAACATAGGGCCTAGCGTGTCTTAGGCAAGTGCTCTACGCGGAGCCATAACCCCAACCCCTGGGATTTTCTTTTCTTATAAAAGTCATTATTGGGGCAGTTGTTACAATTTAATTTGTCTTGTGGTGCTGGGGATTGAACTCCCAGGGCTACTCTACCACTGAGCTACACCCCCAGCCCTTTTAATTAATTAATTAATTTTTGAGATAGGGTCTTGCTAAATAGTTGAGGCTGGCTTTGAACTTGGGGTCCTCCTACCTCAGCCTTTCAAGTAGCTGGGATTATAGGTATGCTGCATCTTGTCTGGGTTAAATATGGTTTTTAGCTAATAGTATTTTATCAATGTTAATTTCATGCATATCCTAATTTTGGTAAACATGTCATGGTTATGTAAAAGAGTGTCTTTTTATTTAGAGAATGCATGCTGAAGTACCCAAAGGTAATGGGGAGTCACATCTGCAACTCACTCTCAGTTTTTAAGATTTACACACATACCCTCCCAACACACACAAGGAGAGAGAGATTCAAGAGAAAGGAGGTGGGGGAGAAATTTTAATATCTGGGGAGTCTGGCTGGGGTGGGGAATATAAAAAATTATACTATTTTTGCAACGTAGTGTAAATCTGACATTTTGTCACAATAAAAATTTACAAAACTTAATATAAAAGTGTACCTTTTGTAAAATGGAAAATGATTTCTAATTCTTTTGCTCTCTTTCCTTAAATATCACATTGAACAGTTTAGCGAGTAGCCTTCTAAATTTTTACTATGCATATACAATTATATGCATATGTTTGTATCTCTCTGTGTATTTCTACATGTAATTTTTAGTAGGTTCATACTTAACTACTGCAATAAAGTATCCTGCTACCTAACTTTTTAAATTCTGTATTATTGATATTTTCTTACATCAGTACATATATACATGTACTTAATTTTTAAGATTTGCATATTATATCCAGAGTGTAGATGTAGTACAATCTATTTAGTAATTTTCCTTTTGATGAATATGTAATTTTTTATTTCCTTTTTCTATTAAAAATCTCCCAGTGATTGACATTTTTGTGTATTTGCAAGTATTTCTGTGGTTTAGACATGGAATTCCTGAGTCAGAGGATATTCACAGTTAATCTATTGATTAATATGGCAAGGACCACTTAAGAAGGCAAAAGTTTACCTAAATAGCTTCTTCATTATCAGTGCCAGAACTATATGTACAGAGTATGTGAACAATGGCTAAGACCAATCTGTGGGCCATTCGAATGATTCATGTGGCCCACGATCTGCTTACAGCTTTGCACTGCTGACCAGCACAGAGCTGTGGTTGCCACCCTTGTGTATTAATGAGAGCATTGCTGGAGGTGTTCTCTCATGCAAGCTGATACATGACTCCAGTCTCTCAAGAGTTCATTGTTAACCTGGGGGTTTATGACAACCCTGTTAAGTGCCCTTAATTACTTGCATGCTTTCTGATGTGTTTAAGAATACAGCTATTAATTATTGTGACTCTTGGATCACTACTTATCTTCTCTTTTACTTGCTTCTCTTTGCTGTTTTCTTGTCTTTTATTCACAACTGATTCAATAAAATCAACTTATATATCTGCAAGAAAATATTGAAGCTATGAAGAAAGGCTTAACATAAATGAATAAATGTAATGATAATTTTTCTTATTATGCCACCCATCGTCTTCCCTAAAAATATCGGCTCTGTCAGCCAGCTTTTCATCTGCAGGGAATTTGTTGTGCTTTGGGAGAGGGGAGTGTGTTCAAGGGCAGGGTCAGAAATGGTTTCCCCAATGAAAAGGCTTAGGGATTGTTTCCAGGCCAACGGAAGTGTTTTGAATGATTACTGTAAACTAGGATATGCTCACACTGAAACTGGGCGCAGTGGTGCACACCTGTAGTCCCAGCACTTGGGAAATTGAGGCAGGAGGATTACTTGAGCTCAGGAGTTTAATACTAGCCTGGACAACATAGCAAATCCCATCTCAAAATATAAAAATAAATAAATGACCTTACTTTGATTTGAACATTAAATAATGTATAACATGTATCAATCAAGACATCATGTGATACTCCATAATATTTAAAATTTTATGTGTCAATTAAAAATATATAAAATATAATGGTTTTTAAAGGATGGAAGATTAAAGTGTAAAAATCTTCAGGTGGCAAAATGTTTATTTTTGACTCTAAATTATTGGGATATAGATGTAAAATGTTAAGAGAGAGAGAAGAGAGAATAATTAATTTTGATATGATCTTTGGGCTGGGCATTGAAGGATGAGTAGATGTTGGCTAGGTTGATAAGACATAACGGAAGACCTTTACAGGTAGAGAGAATACTGAATTGCACGAGTGAAGCCAGAAAGACAGCATTTGGATCCCTGGTACACTTGTGACCTCTGAGAACTCTGAAGGTTGGTAAAAATCCTAGGCCATTAGGTCTCACATTTTTATATGCATATAAACCATATTAGAGTCTTCTTACCATGTGGATTCTGATTCTGAAGGCCTGTCTTTCCAACAAGCTCCCAAGGGGTTCACAGACCACACTTGGAGTAGAAAGGCTGTAAGCACAGTTAGTTATTATTAAACTGTTATTTCAGCGGGGCCTGCTAGCTGGCACGATTAAGAGAAAGATGGAGAGCACACCTTTGCCTTTTGCTGTGAGCAAATTAATTAAAAGTATTTGAAGGCTTTTTGAGACTATAGCATTTCAGTTTCTTTGTACCTGAACCAGCCAGGGATGTAAATAGAGAGTAACTCATCCTATAGGTCACCTGCCCAGGTAACACAGGGGCTGGCTCTGTAAGGAAGGTAAGGGAAAGATTTAGACTGGCTAGATCAGTTCCTGGATCCAGATAGCTGGGCAGTGCTGAAATCCTTAGTCTGGGGGCAGTGGTGGGAAGTGGAAGGAAAGAAGGACACATTGGATTGTCATATGTTTTTAAACTGGTAGGAGGTCTTTGTGAATAATAATACTTAAGAAAACAGAACCCAGGGCTGGGGTTGTAGCTCAATGGTAGATCGCTTGTCTTGCATGTGTAAGGCACTGGGTTCAATCCTCAGCACCACATAAATAAATAACATTTTTATTTTATTTATTGTGCCCATCTACAACTAAAAAAAAAAAAGAGTCTTTAAAAAAAAAAAGAGGGCTGGGGTTTTGGCTCAGAGGTAGAGCACTTGCCTACCATGCATGAGACACTGGGTTCGATCCTCAATATCACATTTAAAAAAAAATAAAATAAAGATATTATGTTCACCGATATAACTAAAAAATTTAAAAAATTAAATTAAAAAAAAGAATATGAAACATAACCCAGATCACCATTTTGAGTTATTTTGATGATACTTTCTCAGGTATTTAATTTTTATTGAGAAAATAGCTACACAACCTGGGATGGCCTGATTTGAATTAATGATGTTGTTCTTTCTAAAAATAACTTATTCTTATCATAGGAGTTATATTTGTTCTTTGCAGAACATTTGACAATAAATGACATTTCGAGGTGGTCACAGTTGATAATTAGTCTGGACTAATTTCCACTTATTCTAGTTTTCCATGCCTCTCCTTGTTACCCTGCCCTCCTTTCATGGGGCTCTGGCGCCAGTGGGTTTGTGGATGTGGCAATCAGAACCTGCGGTCAGGGAAAAGCTGGAAGGCTCTTGCTATGCTAGAGGCAAATTGTGATCTCCAAATGAGATCGCTAAGCTCTCCTTCACTTTCATCTTCCCTGCTGTTTGTGAAATGTAGTGGAGAGACTTCATAAGACTGATGAAGGAGGAAGAAAGATCAAGTGATTATTTTTCACAAGAAAGGTAGTTTTTCTCATGCCTTCCTTTCCCTAATGAAGCTTACGCCTTCCATAGATGATCTGGAGCAGACCACATGGCTGGAATTTAGCACCAGGGGTTGGATGCTAAACATGACCCACACAGAGACCATTGCAGAGGTGAGATCATTCTAGAATGATAAGCAATTGTTAACATCAAGGACTCACCAAGAATAAAATCAGACAGATGTTTGAGCTTGTTGGAGAGAATGATAAAATCAGAGGCTGAAGGAGACAAGGTAATGAGGACATCCCAATGCAAAGTGAATTCAAGACATTTTTGATATGTTCCCAGCACAAGGTCAGAACCCAGGGCATCTATCTGGACACCTATGTCTTGTGGCTCACTAAGGAAGCTCCTTGGAACTGAGGTTTCTTTCTTAGTTGTGGTTCCACTAGAATTTCAAAAACAGGGATTCTCATGCTTTGGAGTATGCACTCAGCATCTGGAAGAACTCATTGGGAATGTAGATTCCTGGGCTGCATCCTAGCTGGCTGACTCAGAGAAGAACCTGGCAGTGATGCTGTTGGAGGTGGTTGAGCCCATCCTCAGGGTGTTCTGCTCTTTTTTGGATATACACTGATTGGGTACTTTGAAAAAAGAATCAGTGTAGGTCTTTTGCCAGAAGGAAGTCATGCTTTTATTCCCACCAAGAACTAAGCACAATGAAGAGAAGAAGTCCAGAGAAAGGAAAACACAGAATAGATAGCCTCAACTTTGACAAAATAGGTTTCTGTCATTAGTGGGCTACGTTATTGACATGGAAAAACAGGTTTGTGTCTTTCCGTAGTGTCAGAATTCATTGAATAACAATATATTCCCAAACTACACCACTGTAACACCCGATAGCCATAAGCTAGGAAATCACAAATTCTTTTATTCCATTCCAATCTTGGTTTCTAATATTTATAATATTCAAGTCACATGTGCTTCACACAATATATCATATATATTAGAAGCATATGTGAATTTCTGATATATATATATTAAAAAAGACTAAAAAAGAGTTAAAGATGGCTGAAGAATTACAGGCTCCTGTGCCCAGAGCACAGGCAGAGAGCAGATATGATGTCGAGTCATAGTCACAGTAGGTGATCAAATAAGGGTTTTAAAGAACCAATTTCACAGAATCATCAAGGCAAAGAGTCCAGTGAGTGGCTTCAGAATATTAACTTGGAGTGTCAACTTGAGGTGTCCTCTTGGAATAGGTTGTGCAGGAGAAGCTGCACTGAGCTGCTTAGGTGGTGGGGTCAGAGTGCTATGTTGTCCATTCTTGGGGAACTCCTTCTTTTATGGGTCTGAGGCTCCCGTGTCTGGTGTCTCTGATATGATTTGGGATGCCAAGTGTCTGGGTGCTCCTGATTTAGTTTTATAAGTTGGCATGAACAAATTATTCATCTATTTGTGCTTTATGGTTGTCCTGGGCATATTGTTTACTTATACAAAGAAGGTATAGTCATTCTACTTAGGTACTTGCATTCAAAAAAGCATTGAAGTTGTAGCTCAGTGATGAGCACTTGCCTGGCATATGTGGGGAACTGGGTTGAATCCTCAGCACCATGTAAAAATAATAAATAAAATAAAGGTATTGTGTCCATCTACAACTAAAAAACATTTTTTTTAAAAAAAGCATTTTATAAAGTAGTATTTTGCTTTACAAAATGCAGTAACTCAGCCTGCTCTCCACAGTGGACTGCTTCTTATTTTTTTAAATACATTTTAGTTGTAGTTGTTCACGCGCCTTCATTTTATTTATTTATTTTTATGTGGTGCTTAGGATTGAACCCAGCGCCTCGCACGTGCTAGGTAGGCGCTCCACCACTGAGCTATATACCCCAGCCCTCCACAGTGTACTTCTGGAAAGTTGGGAAAATTAGTCTTTCCTTTTCTGCAGTTTTGTTTTCCATACTTTCAGTTGCCTATGGTCAAACAGAGTCTATAGGAAAAGCAGAAATAAAAAATTAATAAGTTTAAAATAACTTATAATACTTTGTTTATATTTTATTATCTTATTAGTTATTGTTAATGTCTTACTGTGCTTAGTTTATAAATGAAATTTTATCATAGCTGTTATGTAGATGAAAAAGCATAGTATATATAGAGTTTGCTACTGTCCATAGTTTTAGGCATCCACTGGGGGTATTCGAATGTATCCCCCACACAGGAGCAGAGGACTACTGTATAAATCAAATTTGTATGACTTCATCTTTAATTTCCCTTTGCTTAAATCCTAACATGTCATATTCACTTTTTTTGTTGTTGGTGGTGACAGGGATTGAACTCAGGGGCACTCAACCACTGAGCCACATCCCCAACCCTATTTTGTATTTTATGTAGAGACAGGTCTCACTGAGTTGCTTAGTGCCTCACTGTTGCTGAGGTTGGCTTTGAACTCACCATCCTCCTGTCTCAGCCTCCCGAGTCATATCCACTTTTGATGTTCACCTTGGGGTGACTTTATAATCTTCCCTTTTTTTTTTTTTTTTTTTTTTTGGTGGTGATGGGAATTGAACCCAGGGCCTTGTGCATGCAAGGCAAGCACTCTACCAACTGAGCTAAATCCCCAGCCCTCATCTTCCCTTTTTCCACTCCATCTCGCCTCTCCACCCAGAATGTAACTGCCTGTGACCGACAGCAAGTGCACTGCCCTTTGCTCTGCAGTAGCAGAGCCCTGGTTCACTTGGGGGCTCCCTTCCACATTGTGACTTCTGGGGGACACTCTGATGCCTGAGGGCCTCACTCTCCCTGAGTCTGTCCCACTGAATTTTCCCTGGCTGACCTGTCAAGTTGGGCTGGAGACCCGGACTGACCTAGCCCCTGTTTACTCATTTAGGGTGCACTACTTGTCAGACCAGTTCCCTGTGTCGGGTGGCCACCCACCTACCTGGCTGGGTTCTGCTGTCACTGTGCAGAATCTAGATGACTTTCTTAGTTGGAACCTGTGCTCCACAGCCAGCAATCTGACCTGTATTTACTACCAGAGCAGGTAAGATGTACATTCACACCACCAGACAGGACGTCCACAAGCTTCTGTTCCCTGAAAGCCATCTGTCCTGAGACACACAGTCCTCTCACCTCGGTCCCAGTCATCCCACATGTCCATTTTCTCCATAAAAAGTCCACTGGATCCTATTGTCTTATTTATTTATTTATTTTTTGTGGTTGTATATGGACAGAATGCCTTTACTTTATTTATTTATTTTTGTGCAGTGCTGAGGATGGAACCCAGTGTCTCACACATGCTAGGCAAGTGCTCTACCACTGAGCCCCAGCCCCAGCCCTATTGTCATATTTTTTACCTCACTGTCACAAAATGCTGGAGAACAAAGAAGAGGAAATGAGATGTCTAACTGCTTAGAGAAGAAGAGCTCAGGACAGAGCAGAAAACATCCAGATCTGCTGACCCTTCCTCAGGACACATTTTCCTATCTTTTCTCAGTTTCTGACATTAGGGATTGTGGGAACTGGAACTTGTATGTATTGAGGGCTTCACAGTAGCATCTCTCGTGAGCCTGCTCCTTTGACAACAAGTAGATCAGGGACAGACACCTGTCACCTCAGGCCTGGACTGTCACCTGGTCATGTTTCAGTGGAGTCCTGAGATAAGGCTAAAGACTAGAAAGTCTACAGGAAAGCCTAGAAGTTGACAGAAATGAGAGAAGTAGACAGGGAAAGAACCCAATAATAAACAGAGGTGGCCACTGGCTTCTCTGTCCTGGAAGGACTGGACAGCTCGAATTCCCTCCAGAGGGCAGCTGTGTAGACTCAGGGTTCCCATGACTTCTGGTTCTTCTTTTTAAAATAGAAGCTAGGTAGCTGGATTTTATGTAAGATTCCTTGATTTTAAATATTGTTATCAAACCTATAGTTTCTAAAAATATCTCGTGGATCAGACAGATCATGTTCATGGTGACCCAGTCAGGTATCTCCATGAAAAACGGTATTTCTTAGGACGAAGGGACACCTCACAAGAAAATAAGAGCCAAGCCAGCTCTTAGTCTTATGGGTTTAAGAGCCATACTAGAAAGTCAGGAGTTAAAAAGGTCCCTAGCCATCAGGGCTATGGGAGTGAGATAACACACCAGGAGATGGGAGTCCGGGAAAGTTAGCTCAGCCTTTTGAGACTGTGTGGTCTGCGGAAATGGCAGTGAAAACCAGGCAAGGCAGGGTCTGCACTATCCTGAAAATAATAATCCAAAAAAATTTCTCTCAAGATTCAGGGAATTTCTAGGAGGTGAGGGGCAAATGCATGAGTAGAATAATCACCAAAGTAACCCACATTTATCTTTACCTTATTAGCACCTCTTGAATTGTTGCTTAAGGTGATGTCTGCTTGGTTTTTCCACTATGAAGTTGTAACTTTTTTTTCTTTGCTAATAATGTTTATTTGGGGAAGATATTCTGAGAGCCTACAAATATTCTGGCTTTCTTAAACTTTTGTCCACCAATGTTAGCCTCCAATAGCAATTATTACTGTGATGTTCTGATGATTATTTTCTATTTCTCTCAATCTTTACATTATAAGTTAGAATTCTTCTGTAAAGTTTTCCCTTCTCCCCAATTTATTTATTTATACACTAGAGTCCCAATACTATTTATTTTAATCACTGGACTTTAATCTAGTACCATTTTAAGACAGTACTATGCTTAATAAAATATTATCTTTTTAAAA
The DNA here is from genome assembly GCF_964194105.1 of Spermophilus citellus. Lineage (NCBI taxonomy): Eukaryota > Metazoa > Chordata > Mammalia > Rodentia > Sciuridae > Spermophilus > Spermophilus citellus. The sequence continues at coordinate 218,055,655 of NC_138184.1, forward strand.
TTTTGTTGCTCAAGTTAGGAACTCTTTAAGGTTGGCCCTTGTGCCCTTTCAATAAGTCCTCCATCCTCTTCTGAGGGGAGGGGGTCTTCCTTGTTTTCTGGCATAACTTGTTTTCTTTCCTGTTTCAGCCTTGGAACCCACTGTTTGTTCAAGGAGACATGATTCCTTTTGTTGGAGAATTGTTTTTAGAAATCAAGATCTTGAGTTAAATTGTATTTTGGGATCAAGGGGTATGGATGTTATTAAATGGCTTAGTATATATACAAGTTGCCAGGTTCTTTTAAATTAATTAATTAATTGGTACCAGGCATTGAACCCAGAGCCTCACATGTGCCAGGCAAGTATTCTACTACTGAGCTATATCCCTATTTCTTTTAAATTTTATTTTGAGACAGGCTATTGTGAAGTTGCCCAGGCTGGCCTTGAACTTGCCTTAATTCTCCTGCCTTAGCCTTTCGGGTAGCTAGGATTATAGACATGTGCCACTGCACCCAGCACTAGATTAATTTTGAATAAGATTACACCAAATGCACTGCTGCAAACAATTTTTCAGTTTTACTAATCCTATTGTCAACTCAGGTAAATTTTCATTCATATTTCTTTATCATTCCCTCTACTCCCCCCTTTTTATTCTTGCTTTCTTTTTTCTAATATACGAGAAAAAATGCACATCATTTATTCTCTGATTTAAGTCATTTGGGTATTACACTCATTCAACAGAACTTCAGTGATATCCACTCAGCCAAGTTCTAGGCAGCAGGGTCATATTCTTTTAGGTACTCTTTGTATGGAATTTCTTATTCCATCTTTTTATTTTCAATCTATTGGTACTTTTGGGTCCAAGTGAGACATTTGTGCATAGCATATAGTTAGATCATGTGTTTTTATTGGCTAATCTATGTCTTTTATTTGAAAATTTTAATCCATTTACATCTGACCCTGTGCCTTTCCCTGGGCATGTGTGGCCACTTTCCAATTTTCCCTGTATATGCAGTTGCTTTTGAATGTGCTAGTCTTTAATGTCTAAATCCCACAAGGTGAAAATGAGGGGGTGGGGGGAAAGGGCACTAGCCCTTTAAATTCTTTGGGAGTTTGGCTGGAGGGGGAGGAGCTTATAACAGTGGGCTAAATGCTACCCGAATGTTTGTCTGCACCATTGTATTCAGAAGCGCTGATCATAGTACAGATATTTGAAGCACAGGATCCTTTTGACCACAATGGTTTGTGCATTCTGTGTAGGTTTTCTAGGAACATTTACACAGATGCCTGCCAGGGGATTGGGGTGTGGGGCTGGGTAACTGCTACCCTACCAAGAGCTGAAATTGACCCAGATTAACTGCAATTTACCATCTAACCCTGCCCTTGGACATTGCAAGCCTTCAGACTCTGGATTCTGCCTGTACAATTGTCCTCTAAGTGGGGAGACAGATTCCTGATGGCACTTACTGGAATCCTCTTCCTAAGAACCTATTTTGAATCATCTTGCTTTTCCCTTTGGGTTTATTTTGTTACTTTGAAGTTAGAGAAGTATCCTTGTGTGAAAAACTCAGTTTCCATTTTAGATGTTTTTTTCTTCCTGTTCAATTACTGAGCCATCCAAAATTTATTTGGTGTATGGTATGAGGTAATGACCACAATTGCTTTTTTATTCCTTTTCAATTTCCAATGAATTGTCCCAGTGCCACTTATTACCTTCATGTGCCACTTATTGCCTTTATTACCTTTACATTAATATTTATTAACTGTAGAGACTATTTCTATTGTATCTTTTTCCCAATGATATCTTCTTGCATTAATTGGTATCTATTTTTTTAAATTGTAAAATACACATAAAATTTGCCATTTTAACCATTTTTAAGTGTATAATCAGTAGTATAAAGCTTATTCACATTATCAGGCAACCAATCTCAACTCTTTTTATCTTCTGAAAAACTCTATTTCCAATGAACAATAATTCCATTCTTCCTACGTCAACACCTGGCAAACACCATTATATGCTTTTTTTCCCCTCTATTTTTAGTATCAGGGATTGAACCGCAGGCACTTAACACTGAGCTACATCCCCAGTCCTTCTTATATTTTATTTTGAGATGTCTTGCTAAGTTGCTTAGGGCCTCACTAAGTTGCTGAGGCTGGCTTTGAACTTGGATCCTCCTGTCTCAGCCTCCTGAGCTGTGGATTACAGATGAATGCCACAGAGCCCTGCTACCATTCTACATTTTGTCTATGAATTTGAGGACTTTAGGTACTTCATATAAATGAAATCATACAGTATTTTCCTTTTTGTGATGGACTTATTTCTCTTTTTATAATGTCTTCAAGGTTCATCCATATTGGAGAGTATGTCAGAATTTCTTTCTTTTTAAAGATTGAATAATATTCCATTGTATATTTGTACCACATTTTACCTATTTATTTATCCATCATCGAGCACTTGGGTTGCTTCAACCTTTTATTTATTTGTGAATAACACTACTATGAACATGGGTATACAAATCTCTCTTCAAGACCACTGATTGTCAGTATTTTGAAAATCAATTTTAATTTTATAATATTTTCAGGTCTGATATGGGTCCCACACTATTCTTGTATTCTAGAATTTCTCTTGTGTTCTTTCATATTTATTCTTCCAAATGGATTTTGAAAATTTAAATGATTTTATCACACTCCAAGAATGTCTATTGAAATATTGATAGAATTATCAAATAAATGATATAAATTAAATTTAAACATTATATTTAAAATATTTTTATTAATACATTGAATTAATCATGGAAATAAAATTTCAAGCAAATGGTACCTAAAAAACTACACTTTAAGGGCTGGGCGTGGTGACACATACCTGTAATCCCAGTGGCTCTGGAGGCTGAAACAGGAGGATAGTGAGTTCGAAGCCAGCCTCAGCAAAAAAACAAGGCACTAAGCAACTAGCTTAGCGATTTTTGTCTCTAAATAAAATATAAAATAGGGCTGGCGATGTGGCTTAGTAGTCGAGTGCCCATGAGTTCAATCCCCAGTACTCCCATGCACCCCCCCCCCAAAAAAAAAAAACTACACTCAGGAATTGTAGAGGAAACAACCTTCCAAACAAAGAATCTTATTCTGCTTCAATCACACCATTAGATTGCATAATAGTGCTGGCCAGCAAGTATTATCCAGATTATCAAGTGGTTACTACACCATCAGTTTTCAGAATGTTCCAGTTTCATTTGCTAGGGCCAAAGCACTGAGGGCTGGGGGTATAGCTCAGTGTTGGAGTGCTTGCTCCCCTGACTGACATCAACAAAAGCCAGTTTCTCTAAAATGTTGGAAATACTACCTTTTAGATATTAATGCAGTAGTTTCCTCCCGGTTGGGTGTGCTGATTTTTTAGTTTTGTTACCGTGGTAATGGGAGGCAGGCCAGCAATTTCAGCTAGTGTAGATGGAATGACCTGCATAGCATCTAAAAGACAGGAACACAGTAGGATCCCAAACCACTCAGTGCCCACAGATATTCAGTTAAGCACCTTTTTTTCTGGGGCATTACCTCCTGCAATAAGGTGTCTCTTCACCAAATGGCACATAACACATAGGACACCATGAATGGAGGGCTCAGTTCTTCAATAAAAATGTGTTAGAACGTGAATAATTATGACTTTTTCCAGGGCTGGCACAGCCTGTAATCTGGATCAGTCTGCTAGAACCATTTAAATTGACCTCTTCAGCCGTGCAGCAGAACACAGCATGCCAGCATGAATTGGTCAATATAAGTGACAGGCTTGGTTCCAGTTATTTTACAAGTGCATTCCATGTCTTCTTTCTCAGTATCCTTAAATTACCATGATCTCCCTTTGTTCAGCAAGGGTAATGTAAGATCACTAAGAGCATCTCTTAGAGTCCTTCTGTATGAGAAGGACATTAGTTTCCATCTTTTAAACTTGCCACACCAATTTTAGGCTCTCTTCTCTCGCAGCTCTTGAGCCATCCAGAAGCAGTGAGAAACTGTTAGTTGATTATCCACATCTGTTTTGAGAGCTGATAAAATGGAATACGCCCAATCTGAGCCTTTTCAACTCCTGTTATGGCAGAAGTTGCCACGTTTTGTGTGACAACCACCCATTTCACCAACTTAAGTCATTAATTGTCCCACCAACTTTATTGCTTTTTTTTTTTAGTACTTCTCATATCCATACTAGTAGCAATAGCTGGTTAGTCACTTTCATCGCTGCATTTATACTCACTAGAAGAACTTGACTTGAGTTCTGAATGCCAGCCTTTGAGTTTTATGAAGTTGCACTACTTCACTCAGTTCCACAGGTCAAGATGTGTTAGCCAAGATTTCAATACTCTTTTCCAAAGCCTCCTGGGATGACTTGGAAATAATGCTTAGATGAATCCCTTCCTTCCTCTTTGTTTTCTTTCTTTCTTTTTTGATGCTAGAGATTGAACCGAGGGCCTTAGGCATGCTAACCATGTGCTCTACTGCTGAGCTATATAACCAGCTCCAGAAAAATGCCTTTCTCCCTTTCAGAAGCAGCTAAGTAGGGAATCTTTAGAGAGAGCCAGAAGTAATGACCACTCATATGGTGCTATCTCCTCCTGCTGCTGCTGCTTCTTTTTGGCACTAGGGATTGAACATAGGGCTGTACGTGTGCTAGGTAGGTTGTTCCACTGAGCTACATCCTTAGCCCCCATCTCCTGCTTCTGTATATCACACCTTCTGCAGCTCACCAGCATACTGTCTGCTAGATGTGATGCTTGCATTTGTTTCAGAATTGTGGCACTATCATTTATAATGATCACAATCACCTTTGCATCTTGAATAATTTTATCAATTCCTTGTAGTCCAAGGCTTATTCTAATAGCATCAGCAACAGCTTTGGCTATGGGGATGTTGCAGGAGCAGATGGGTGCCTTCCTCACAGCAGCAAGCAGCTTGAATGGGCACCCTGCTCGGGGGTACAGTTATTTTTATAATATTTAATCTTCCTTTTCCTGTATATGTTATGTCTATTCAAATTTCCTAACACTCACTAGTTTCATAAACTTTTTCATATTAATCCTAAGCATGACATCTTGTAATTTGCTGTCAGGTTTTAAAGACTTGCTACTTCCTGGTTAGGAAGAGGCTACAGGGTGGCTAGAAATTTTACAATAATTTATTTGCTGGGGATTTTGGTCAAGTTACTTTAAACCAGTTCTCAAAGTATGGTCCCCAGATCTACAGCATCAGCAACCCTTGAGAACCCATTCCTATGCAAATTATTGGGCCCCACCAAAAATAAAACAAAATTAAGTTAAAAAAAAACACCCTGGGCGGCCCAGTCATCTGTGTTTAACAAGCCATCAAGATGATACTGAGGAATACTTATGTTTGAGAAATACTGCTTTACAGCCATGTTTCCTAACCTTGGCTGCACATCAGAGCCTCGTAAGGAGCTTTTTAAAAATACCAGTGCCTGTGATATTTCTCCCTCCCTGCCCAACTGTGATTGGCTTGTAAAGGGACCAGGAACAGGGATCTTCCAACTTCTCCCATGTGGTTCTGATGCATAACCAGAGTTTTGAACATGATTTCAAAACTCAAGTTCAGATATAAAATGGGGGAACGATACTTAATCTCACTGGGCTGCTGCAGGGATTATGTGCTAACTCTTAACTTGTTGGAAAAGTTTAGTAGAATGTCTAGCAAATGGTAAACCACTCAACAAATGGTAATTATTATTATAATAATTCTGAGACTTAAGAGATCAGAGCTACATTATCAGGTCATGATAGGACATTGGGAACTTGAAGACCAAGTATTGGTAAGGTTGCCACGCCGTGCCCATTATCATCAACATGAGGTTTTATGGTTGTTTGTGGATCTTTGTGCATGCTATTTGCTATAAACTTTTCTCTATGCTCGTGAAAAATCCTACATATGAGTATGGTGATCAAAGATATGGGCTTTGGAGCTGGCAGATTGAATTTAAAAGCTCAGTCTAGACACTTGAAGCTGTGTGATCTTGGACACAAGACCTAAGCCTCAGATTCCTCACCTGTAAAATGGGGACACTTATCACTGGCAGGCACAAAATAAAATGGCCTATGAAGCACAATGCATAAATGTGATAAGTGCTCCAAAAATCTTGACATACTTGCATTCATTACTTTCCCTGCATGGGAATCACATGAACCTATTTATTCAATAATTATATTAACTTGTTTATTACTAGTTTGGTGCTTAATGCACCAGCTAGTCTTGCGGATACTCTTAGACTGGAGTTCTTTCTTTCTTTCTTTCTTTTTGTACTGGGGATTGAACCCAGGGGCACTCAACCAAGGAACCACTGCCGTATTTTGTATTTTTCTTTAGAGATAGGATCTCATTGAGTTGCTTAGAGCCACTTTTTAAAAATATATATATATATATTTATTTATTTTTATGTGGTGCTGAGGATTGAACCCAGTACTTCACACACTCAGTGCCTCACATGTGTGAGGAAAGTGCTCTACCATTGAGCTATAACCCCAGCCCCTAGAGCCTCGCTTTTTGCTGAGGCTGGCTTTGAACTTGCAATCCTCCTGTCTCAGCCTCCCAAGTCACTGGGATTACAGGTGTGCACCACTGTGCCCACCTGGAGTTCTTTTTAGATTAAGCTGTGCTCTCTCCAAGACTTTCAGTATCTATTTAGCATAAAAGTAATGCTACTTGTATTCTAACCGCAGTGGTCCAATGGATAGTTTTGTGACTTTTTTGAGAAGATTATTCTGCACTGAGCATCAATTTAAATTCTCTTATTGAGACAATTTTAGGAGGAGATTAGGTCTTCCGTACTAGGGATAAAGAAAGCTCTCCATAAATGAATCTTTTCTTCTTCAGAAAACACATTAAATTGAATGAAAAAGGATCTTAGAATCTACTTTGGCTTAACTCTAGTTTCTACTTCAACCCATCAAGTCCCGACTTCTCAGTTCTGTAACTATTTTAATAAAATTTACAAAGGTACATTAAAATAGGCTGGATAATAATCTAGAATTTATGTATATTAATTAATATTACTACATTATAATTATCTTCTTAATATTACATTATGCATTATATAATTATATTACATACTATACTTAAGTTTTTATAGATGTTCCACATCCAGGACGGTGGGACAAAATGGGTTAACATGAATCTATATTATTGCCACATCTCCAGGTGATTTAGGAAATTATGTCTGGGTAGTTTCTTTGGCCAGTCCTCACATCAGTTTTATGACCTCTCTCTTCATTTTGTTGCCTGTATCACTTAAAAAACTTCTTATTGTTTTAAGTTTAGCATAAATATTTTACTGTTTTTCCAGTTATCTCAATATCTAGGGTTTTATTGTTTCTGTTTTATCTAAGTTTTCTTGAATGTATCACTGTTTATTTGTCTGATTTTATGTTTTTCTTTTTAGATAGGGCTTTGCTAAGTTGCTTAGGCTGGTGCATGCCACCTTTCCAGCTTCATTGTTTTTGGGAGGGTACTGGGGGATTGAACCCAGGGCCTCACACATGCTACACAAGTGCTCTACCACTGAGCGACACCTCCAGTGCATATATATATACTTGGTACCAGGGATTAAACTCAGGGGCACTCAACCACTGAGCTGCGTCCCCAGTCCTTTTTCATATTTTATTTAGAGACAGGGTCTCACTGAGTTGCTTTGCACCTTGCTTTTGCTGAGACTAGCTTTGAACTCACAATCTTCCTGCCTCAGCCTCCCAAACCTCTGGGATTATAGTGTGTGCCACTGTCCAGCTTCAATATTTTTGTAAATAAATAATTTTAATTTGTTTTGAGTAATTACGAAAAACTGCCATTAACAGGGTTAGCAGGTTAAAAGATATTGTTGAGGGCCACAACCAAGTCAAGATGGCGCCTGGCAGTTCGCCAGGAGTGGTTTGTGAGGCAACGCCATGGAGCCATTAAGATGATGGAGATTCCTTATTGGCTGACTACTGTATCTAGATGATGTCAATTAAGTCAAGCTGTGTATAATCAGTTAGGTATATATACCTCTGCTGTCCTGCAATAAAGTGGCTTCCTATGTTTCAATCTTCACAAGTTGCTTGTCACTCCCTCTCCCCCGTTATTTTGCCCAGCCAGACTGCGGCATGTTTTATCCTATCTGTTGCTCTTGAAGTTTGTTACCAGCAATAAATCTCTAACATTAGGCACTTACAGTAGAATTTAAAATTTTGCTGTATTTTTTCTTTGAAAATGTATTATAAATTAAAGCATTATTATTATGCTTTTACTTATGTATGTTGTGTTTTTTAAAAATGAGTTTCTATAAACAATTATATAAATATTTCTAACCTACATTCTCTTCTAGAACCTACCACGATGCATTTAAATGTAGAGGAAAAAAGGATAATTTAAAATTATTTTTATGTGTGTGTGGTGTTGGAGATGAAGCTCAGGCAAGTGTTCTACCACTGAGTTGAACCCCCAGCACTAAGAACTATATATTTTTAGCAGGTATCTGTCAATACTACCTTGGAAAAATCTGCTAGAAGAGCAGTTATTACTAGTCACACAAAATACTCTACATAAAAACGTGTGAGTAAATTTTTACTACATAGTCCTTTTCACAAATACCTGAACATTTTGATAATCCAGTGAAGTATTATTGTGATTTTACAGAGAAATTCAGAGAAGGCAATGTAGGATCATACAGCAAGTACACTGTCATAGGCCCATGATTTTTGAATAAAAAACCCAGCCTCTTTTTACTATGCCATACTGAAATCAAGAGCAAAATCTTTCATGCACACTAAGCACCAAACATTGAAGGGAAATCATAGTTTAAGTTTTGACTAAAACTCCTGCTAAATAATCTGGCTAGTCTAAACCTGGGGTTAGAGATTTTTTTTTTCTTCCTGATTGTACTTATCCCCATCTGAACCCTCAGGCACTGCTGTCCTGAAATGTCCTTCTCATCTTACTTCCCAGCTGGTCCCTTGCAGTTCACTGTAGGCTGAATTGTGTGGTATTCTCACAGTTGGTTTGAGGGTACAACTTATGTGCAAATAACTTCTAGCTTTAGTTTCTGATATTTAGCATGGAGCAGTGGCCACACTCATCTTCTGCTCAGTTACTTACAAACTTTCCCATCAAACACTGCTAAGGCTTCTTGTAGTTTTAGGGTATGAGAGTCTCACTGAAGGCTCTTTCTTCCATCAGCTAAACCAGTACACTGATTCTTTAATTTTTTCCTGACTCAGGTCTGCTGTTGGTATCTAGTACAGTTACTCTACAATAATCATGCTAATTCTCCTAACTTCTGCCTTCTTCAAAAGATGACATAATTCAGAATAATCACTTAGTTATACTGGGTTCAGGCTAAGACCCTGTTCCTCAGCCCAATTCATCCACACCTGATTCAGCTGCATTGGCCAATAATAATGTATCTGCACTTTTCTAAGCAACTTCCCAAATATTCTTGCTAATACTTTATAAAACACAGACACCACACACTCATTCATTCACACAGTCTTATGGACGACATCTATTAGTTTCTATATCCTCTACAACTGTTGTGTCAGGCATACATGGCATATGCTCAGAGAGGAGCTTTAAACCAATGGATTCTCAGTCTTCTGTTTGAATTCACTTCTATCAGGCACAAACCACCTAGTTTTAGGTAGGTTTTTTTTTTTTTTTTTGTACCAGGGATTGAACCCAGAGGCGCTTAATCACTGAGCCACATCCCCAGCCCTTTTAAATATTTTATTTAGAGACAGGATCTCGCCGAGTTACTTAAGGCCTCACTGCGTTGCTGAGGTTGGCTTTAACTTGCGATCCTCCTGCTTCAGCCTCCCAAGCTGCTGGGATTATGGGTATGTGTGCATCATTTGCCTGGCAGTTATTTATTTAAATAAACAGGCTATAATATAAGCCATAGCCATACAATCTAGATTATGCATTTTTAAAAGTAATATTTGTGTAAACATATGTACTGGGATCAGGAGTCATTCAGTGTTGCAGGGAAAGACAACTGTAGGTAGAGTAGCTGCTATATGGACTCTAGCCTGTGCATTTTGCTTTCTTTGCCTTAGTGGTGGAAATGGGTTAAAAAGTACTTTAGCACAATGTGTTGTACAGGTTGACACTACTGCACTGCTCACTTAAAAATGGTTGAGATGGTTTGTTGGCTTTGCAGTCTGTTGCAGCCTGAGCCATTGGTTCTGCTGAGATGCTTCAAACCATTATTAAAAACTACTGACTGGATCCATTTGAAGCCCTACTATACCCAGGTTTACCAAGAGATTTGGATAGGAATGGGATTGATGAGCTTCATTGTTTATAAAATCAAGAGTGCTGAAAAAAGTAAAGCTTTGAAAGGTTCAAGTCCTGCACCTGCTCATGGTCATTATTAGTCAGCTTGCAGAATCATCAGTCTGCCTGTAAATTTAAGCAGGCTTTGTTAATGGGAACATAGAACATTGTTATACCCTTAGGTAAGTATCACTTACTACATGACATGAATAAATGATCTGAGATGCACCACTACCCATGCCAATACTGCTTTGTATGTTTCCCCCAGTAGAGCCTTTGCAATGCAGCAGCCCATACTCCTGAGGAAACCTGGGGATGAGGAGCAATCTCGAGGTTGGTGGTAAGGTTCTAGGCATTCACTTGAATTCTAATACTTTTTAAGATGCTAAATTTTGTTACATAAATATAATCTGTCTATCTCAACTGAGAAAAAAACTTTAAAAACTTACTGGACAATGCTAAAGATTCAGGACAACTTTTGGAGGAATAAAACCAGAGGCCCTTCTAATCTTTTTGGATACTCAGTAATACAATAAAATCAGAACTAGCTACCCAGATATGTGCAATAGTCATCTCCAATAGGAATAATGTCTTATACAAATTGATCTTCAGTTAAGTTGGTCACATCTGAGATTTCCCACAGACTTGCAAAGTCCTTTATTGTCTGGCCTCTGTTCCTTATGACCAATCATGAACCAGTTCCTGGTTTTCAATTTTTAACAAGACAGTTTCTAACCTTAGGGCTTTACAGTGTTCTTTCTGCCTCAAAAACTTTTCTCATAATTTTTCGTCTGAATCTTATTTATCCTTCAGGGCTCAGCTTAAAAATAATTTCTTTAGGAAGGCCCTCTTTAAGTTCCCTAATAAGGTAGGGCCTGTGGCAGTCTCTCTGGATCCACATTCATTCCCACTCAGGAGTCCAGACTTTTCCTTTGTATCACTTAATACAACTGTACATAATTATATTAATCTTACCCCCAAAGGCTGCAAGTTTCCTGAGTTAGGGATTATCATGGGGTTACCCAGGTTCCAGTACCTTGTGTACAGTAGGGACTCAATATTCCCTTTCCTATAATGGCCTTTTATCCCACTTAGCAGGTGGAGGTGTATATAAAGTTTGTGAGCTTGGTGGTGGAGACAGTGGCTGAGTGGCCAGAAAGATGAAAGAAGTTTAGGGAGGATAAGAGGGAGGGATGAGGGTACTGCAGGACACTCACTTAATGAGGTTTCCTTCCACTTCCTCAACATCCCATCCCCACTCAAACAAGTCATTAAACAATAGTTTATGTATTCATCCCATTAGAGAATCAAGAAAACCTCAGATTACAAAACCAAGGACATTTGCAGCATTTGAATGTGTTCAAGAAACCAGTCACAATTTTATTTGATACCTGGGACTGAGCCAAGAGGTACTTTACCACTGAATTACATCCCTTTATTTTTGTTCATATTTTAAAATTTTGAAAAAAGTCTTGCTCAGTGGCTGAGGCTGGCCTGGAACTTGCAATCCTTTTGCCTCAGCCTCCCAAATTACGGGGATTACAGGTATGCTACACCACACCTGGCTACCAGTCACCATTTAATTGAATTAGACTTCAATACAGGGAGGATTGTGTCTCTCCAAGTAACCTTCACTGAGGCAGAGTACATTCCTCTAATACATGGAAAGATAGTACTTTCTTCTCATAATCACTGAGGAAGAAATTTTCTCTTGATGGGCCAACACTACTTCTTTTTTGTTGCTCTTTTCCCTTCTCCTTTCTTTGGCTTCCCCTTTCCACGAAGCTTCTTTAGACGCTTTTGCTCATCCTTAAAATCCTGATGCTCATCTCTGCATGAAGGAAAAATAATTAACTTGTTATTTTTTATTATATTGAAAAACTATACCAATCTTTCACTGTTTTCTCAGATTGTTCTGGTTATTGATTCTTGACTTTTCAGGGTACATGTTCAATTTGTTGAATAAAGTACAAGGGTCCCCTTGTTTCTAAAAATTTATTTATAAGTGAGTTTTCCCTCATAGAAACAATGCCACAAACTGCAGTTGATCTTCCAGGCCAGCCCAGGTAACCCTATGTAATTATGATATTCACAAGTAACTACTTCAGATTTCCCTACATTAATACTAAACAATCAGAGGAACAGAAATCAGGTATAGAGTTCAGTAGCTACACAGAGACCCTGACTGCCCCAGGAATCAGTATTTACTAACAAGGGGCAGAGGTCTGGAGGAAGTGGCTTTAATGGCAGTAGATACTTCACATAAAGAGGCTGCAGGGAAAGGCTCAGGGAGAAGGAAGCCAGATCAAAAAACATACTATAGAAATCAAGGCAGCTACAACTATTTATGCATATGGACTAAACTGTTTAAAATGCCTATATCTTAAGACCAAACACCAAAAGAGTATAGTGCTTACACATGTAAGCTGTGGAACCCACTGGAACCTGGGTTCAAATCACAGCGTCACTATTTGGTCGCTCTGTGACTTTGGGTAAGTGACCTTATCTCTCTACACCTTAGTTTCCTCATCCATAAACTATGAATAATAATGGTATATGAATTAAATGTTAGAAGGGTTTGCTGGGCCTGAATTTCAACTCTCTAGACTATTTTAAAATAGATTGGCTTTACAGAATTCAGTGTCTTATTCCGTGAACATGAACAGCATACAACAGACTTCTTCAGGATTAGCTAAAAATGCCAAATAATTTTCAGCACAGCAGCCAGGGCAATTCTGAAATATGTCAGATTATGTGACTCCTGCATATGGCTCCCCCTTTCATCCAGAGCAAAACCCACAGACTCCTGTCACCTGCCTCCTGTGCACCCACAGGAGCTGAGACCACCCCCTACCCCGTGACCTGTCTCCTGCCTCCCCACTATTTCCTTAGCCTGCAATATTCTTGGATCATTCTAGATATGCTCCTACCTCCGGGCCTTTGCTCTGCTCTTGCCTCTGCCTTGCAAACTCTTCTCAGGTCTCACCATCCTTGAGCCTTTGCCCAAGTCTCATCTCCTTGATGTAGCTGACCCTGACTGTCCTGTTGAATGCTGTAACATGGCCTCTCCCCACCCACTAGGGCCCTCTCAGCACTCTGGATCCTGCTCAGCCAGCTCTGTCTTTTTAACTTTGTACTAGATCACATAATTTACTTACTTGTTATTTTTCCTCCTTCCTTTCCTCCCCCATCCCTGTCAACCCCTGGAGACAAAGACAGCTCCACAAAGGCAGGGAGGTTTGTCTCTGTTTATGATACAACCCAGCACCTATTAACTGAACCAATTATTTCTGGGAACCTGTGCTTCCCTCCCTGTTCTGCAGGCCTTTGAATCAGATTTTCTTTACTAAAGGGACTGTGTAGTTTAATCCTGCCTGATGCCACAGGAGGCCTACATTAGAGGTGCCGTTTACTATAACTAGTGGCTAAATACATGAAAATAATGTTGCTTTTCCTTGGAAAACTAAGTGCTAAGTATTTTTTCCTGTCTCTAAACATAGCCAGGTGTTTGCTCTTCAAACAAATGAGACCAGCTGCAAACAGATACATTAAAATGTGATCTTGTTATGGATTATATCTTGTACTCAGATCTGGCTCCCAATATTTTATTTTATAAACTAATAAGATTAGTTTTTATTTTCTGAGCTCAGACTAATGGCAAGGGAGATAGTCCCAAGTAATTCCAGACATTAAAAATAGATCATGAACTCTAATCTCTAATATATTAACTAAGAAAACCAATTCCATTTTGAATACTGCTGTTCCCTTAGTTCTCATCTTAAGTACCTGAACATGTAACTTAAGATATACCTGTTGGGTTAATGAATATACCAACCTTTAGCTCTCTGGAATGAACATCATGCTGAACTAAAAATTTTAATCACAATTGAAAGAATGGTCTCAAATTAATTTCTGTATTGTCGCCCAAAGATAAGTTCAATTAAAACAGGCTAAATCTTTAAAAAGATGCTATGTATTTTAATGCTATATAATTATGTAATGTTTTAATTCTTTGGAACAAGAACATGTATTTTTTTGGTAAAGAAAAAATTTTAAAGAAAAATGATACATAGGGGCTGGAGTTGTAGCTCAGTGGTACAGCGCTTACCTAGCACATGTGGGGCACTGTGTTCAAACCTCAGCACCATATAAAAAAGGAAATAAATAAAATAAAGGTACCGTGTCCATTTACAACTAAAAATATTTAACAAAAAAAGGAAAAATGATTACATAGGTATTTTATCTTTTCTCTTTCTAGAGGTCTAATCCTAAGCACTCACTCCCTGAATTTACCCAAACGTACAAATGCATAGTGTTAACAGCCCATGTGATTGATACGTTATCCTTAAAGGTGAACTACAGCTTAATTAGATCAAATTAATATATCAGAAAGGTACAAAATGTCAGAAGTGAGTAGGAGGAAAAGAGAATGCCAACAAAACTGCCACCAGCAGAGAAAGGAGGCTCCCACACACCCTCCAAGAGGCAGATCAGGTGTGGGGCAGGGACTCTGTTCGTCAAGAACCTGCTGCCTGGGCAACCGTGGCATTCCTGGGGTTTTCTTCCTCAGAATTTGGACCAGTTTTTCTCTGCATCCTTTTTAGTGTTCTTAGGTTAATGAATATTTAAAAATCTCTCTACAGCTCATTATAAATTCTACATCAGTCATGTTTTAGTCCTAATTGTTTGCCAACAAGCATGTATTTCCTCTTTTTTTGGTTTGCTCATAGATATTTTGACAGCAACCTGTTCCCATAAAGTACACCTTTTGAACTATCTGGGCTCTCTTGTAAGAACCACAGAAATATAAGGATAGGAAGGCCACCTTATTAGCTGAAAGGCTGACTTTTTTCTTTTGATAATACGCTAAGAGCATCTCTCACAGGGTCCTCTTTGTGTTTTTTTTTGTCATCACCTGTAGAGGCCAAGAAAACGCAGTGTGCCCATGAGACCAAAATATGTGTTGTGATTTGGATACCAGTCGTAAGTCTCCTTCCTCTTGGCCAGTGGCTGCTCACTGAATAGTTTCACTACTTTCATGGATTTGGTATCAGTTGGCCTGGCAACTTCACCAAAGAGCCGAGCACTCAGACGAGTCATGCGCAAAGCATATTCTGAAAGCGAAGACATTTCTTGAGCAGCTAGGAGACTCCCTACAGAAAATGAGAAGAAAAACAGGTTAGTGTAAGAAATTCTGAGCTTATCTAATGAACGCTTTAGACAATGAAGATATAGCAAGCCACTCATGAATCACCTATTGGCAAGACATGCTTTGGAGTTGAGAAACATCCATAGCTCAAACAGCTGTTTCCTTTGCATGCTTTTCATTTTGAATTTTCACATTTTGTATTCACAAAATATCATTTCTTTGATGTACTTCCCTTTTTACAAATGAGAACTACTTTGTGATTCAGCAGGTGTTTGCTTATAGTTTATCTATTTTGCAGGATGGATGAAGAGGATAGGGAAACAAGTTTTGTTATTACACCTTTAAAAACCACCACCTAAGCAATCTGCAAATAAATATGCTGACTGCTTGCCATGTAAGGTGCAATCATGGCAGAGAAATAATTATGCTGTTGTCGTCTTTATTATCAGGCCTTTGAACACTATTCTCCTCAAGGGCACCAGATGGCTCTGAGAACTGTTAATGAGTTATGAGGTCATTTGGCCTCTAGGTTACTGGATTGAATTCTGCCTAGAGACTGAGAGCCACTTGGGGAAAAGATAGTAGTCCTACAGAAATAAAAGTTCAACAGCTCAAATAAGGATCAACATTTCAAAAGATTCATTTTATTCCTCAACAGAAGGCACTTGGGAACAGTGATATTACTTAGAAAACTACCTAAGTTATTACTAGCTAAAAAACTTTTTCCTCAGAGGCAGAATATTGAAATGGGTATAAGAATGATAACCAGGAGGATAGGGACATAGCTCAGTAAAGCTCCCTAGCAAATATGAGGCCCTGCCTTCAATCCTTAGCAAAACACGCTCATGCACACACACCTGATAATATGATATGCAAAAATTACAGCTAACAGACAAGGCTGGCTGCAATGACACATGCCTGTAATCCCAGTGACTAGAGAGGCTGAGGTAGACCTGTCTCAAAATAAAAATAAAAATAAAAAGGGTTGGGAATGTGGCTTGGTGGTAGAGTGTCACAGGGGTCAATTCTCACAAGACAAAGAAAAAGGACATCAAAAGATACATAGGAGATACATAAAAATTAAGAATATTGCTGGTGGAATAATAAGGTCATTGTATTCTAGATCAGATGTGGGTTACTGCTTACAGAATATTACAATTTATGTAAAATTCTAATAATGAGATGAGAATCTTTGCTGACTAAAAGGCTGTTTAGGGGAAAGTTCAGCTGGGAAAAAAAGGAGCTGATTTCCAAAGGAAAAAAGGCATATTTATCTTGAAGAACTAACAACTCTAAAACAGCAATGTGCTAAAAGAGCTATTCAAATTTTTACACATGATCCTTAAAGGTGAATTACACATTATTTAGATGAGATTATCAAAAAGGGTACAAAAATGAAAATGCCAAGAGAGTGGGAGGAAATAAGAATGCCAAAGAACTGCCACCAGCAGAGAAAAGAAGCTCCCACACACAAGCAAAGAGGCACATCAGGTGAGGGGCAGGGGCTCTGTTCATCTGATAAAATTTCAAAATCACACTTGCAAGAAAATAAACAAACTCACGTGTTTTAAGGCCCATTTCAAGATCCATGAAAAGAACACAGGCTGATCTTAAACCAATTGCAGAATGTCAACCTCAAACCATTTACCATTTTGAACACCAGCCAAGCAATCTTGGGTCAATAGTGCCACCTGAAGGCCAGCAAGGAGAGAACTGCTGGATCCAAGGTTTCCCCAGCCCCAAGTCTGAACATCTCCTACAAGCCTTGCTCTTCCTTTTTCCTTTTCCATTCACTTCTCTCCCAACTCTTGCTGCATTATGTGGATGCAGACTGGTTGGTATTGGACCTGTTAGGACTAAGGTTATGTTTTTATCAATGAGAAAAAAGGGCCATTAACAATTTAATGTTAATAGAAAAATAGTTAACAAGTCAGTGCCATAAACCTCTCAAGGCCTTGCAAATATCCAAAAGTCACTTTTGGAAGCTGCAAACAATTCCTTTTCTCCTCTTTCCATCTTTAATCTTTTTCCAAACACCAGTTTAATAAACAATAGTTTCTTCATTAACTTTACCTTGTTTTGCATAATTACCCTTAGAGCATCAGAATAGATTCCTACTCTTAATTGCGCAGTATTTCTATAGATAACCTGGAAGCTAGTCTGGGAACTATTGTTCTGCTACAATGTTTTCAGGAAAACAAGGTCTGAATGCCAAATCACTTTACTTTTAAATAAGGCAGCATGGAGTCTCAAGGTCTAGGTTTGAGGATTGACTCTTTTGTCATTTATTACTTGGGTTATTCTCAACAGGTACTACCTTTTCTAGATTTGAGTTCCCTTTTTCTGAAAACAAAGTTTGCAAGATTGAGAAATGAGTAAGATAGTGGCACTCAATAAATAGTAACTAAAAAGAAAAAAAAGGAAAAACTCTAAATGTCTTCATAAGTTTGGTGTTATTACACACACACACACACACATTTTGTTGATTACTTGTCCTCACTTAATCATGGGGGGAAAATCTCCATCCTGTTATACTTGTACCTCCATGGAATGATCTCCTCACTTACAAAGCCAGACAGCCAGAGAAACAAGGGGAGGGACCAGCACTTTGGTAAACTGACAGGTAGCAAAGAGGAGGCAGAGACTTACTGAGGCTAAGTTATCACAGAAGGCTGTTATCTCCATGCCCACTTTACAAGGAAGCAGGTTACTGGGAAACATAACTCATAGGTAATAATGTCAGATTATAATCCATTGGAACATAGTTATATAACAAAAACTAAATCCTAAAAAATTTACGACAGAAAAAGGGAATAAGCCTCTTCAAATCTAGGTCCTTTACTGGAAGCAAAGAATCACCTGCAAAACAGGGAGAAAATGACCACTGCCTTATAGTTTTCCTCCACAAAGCCCAACGTATACATCTTTGATGGAGAATGACAGAAGAGCTTGGTATACTTTTTAAACAAAACAAACAGGATAAAAGGTTTTGCTGTGCATAAGTACAGGTCCTAAACAAACTGCCGCTTTTTACTAGCTTCAAATATTAAAAAATTCAAAAGCCTTGTTCCTTTCTAGGACCCTCATGATTCCTTATAGAATCTTTCAAAATTCTCTTAAAAGATAAAGAATATGATGACCCTGTTTTGATATTAAAATAAAAGGCAAATTATATTTTGATTCACATAAAACCATTCTTTGGGGATACAAAATAGTCACTTTGAAATGGTACTTTTCTTTAAATGAGATCTAAAGAAAATTACAGTATGGAGAAAAAAAATAACTGGAATTGAAAAGGCTGAGAAAAAACACTCAAATATGCTAAGCAAAACAATTTAGGTCCACACAAGAAAATTTCCATATTTTTAACACAAAAAGGCCAGATTCTCTGATCTTTCAATAAGTCTGATGCATTTAAAACATCAGTTTTATTTTAATAACTGGTTTTGAATTAGACTTTTCTTTTTCAAAGGTGAAAATGAAGTGCAGGAGTTTTTAATCTGGATATGCCTGTTTTTGAATATTTAAAGTTGTATGCTGAAATGTGCACGTGTGTTTATTGCTGGGAAGAAAGTCTTCTCCAGTTTCTCAAAAACTATTGCTTAGCATAAAGCACCAGCTAGTTGGACTCTTGCCTGGCCATGTCTTTTTGTAGTAGTCCTTATTCCTAGTCTCTCGGTTCTCTCACCTACTAAATGGCGACCCTCAGGCACCTCTCTGAATTGTGAGACTGACAATGCAAAATGTATGGCACAATGCTCACTCATCGGGATCCCAGGTACATGCACACACTGTGCTCACGTGTTATCACAGAAAAACAACCCAATGGGAATGCTTTATTATTCTTAATGCCCAGTACCGATTATTTTATTTTTAGGTTCGGGGGGTTGAACCCAGGGACCCTTAATAACTGAACCAAATCTCCCGCCTTTTTATTTTTGGAGACAGGGTCTAGCTAAGTTGCAGAGGCTGGCTTTGAACTTGCGATCCTCCTGCCCAAGACTCCCGAGCCCTGGGATTACCAGCCTGCGCCACCGCGCAGTGCCCGGTACCTATTATTTTACTAAATCGTAGGGGCATGGATGGCAGTGAATATGTTGGCTTTATTCAAGTCAGTAAGAATAACTCTGAGTCCCCTCTGTCTGACTGGATCGCCCCTCCCTGGGATGGAAACTATAGTAGTATCAGGTCAACCGACATCTGGATCAGTGGAGTGGTGCACAAAAATTTTCCTAAAAGGGTAATAAAAATAATCATCACCCACCCGCCAAGCTGCGATGCAGTCGGCGATCTGGAGAGCAGAGAAAGCGAACCAAGCACCTGCTAACTAATCTGCAACAGAGTTAACTGCGCCGGAGAGGAAATTACGGCAGCAAAAACGCTGGCGTCCTGCATTTGGTAAATTCCCCAACAGGAGCCGGAAAAGGCCGAGGTGTTTGTGAGATACACGAGAAACCTAGAGAAATGGTCACTAGAGAGATGGACTGGTCCTCTTCCTGGGACTGGAGACCCCGCAGGACCTCCCGAGTCATCACCGCTATATCTGCAGAGCCCCACAAGTAACCAACAGCCTTACCTGGTCCTGACCTGCCTCCCCCACGCGCCCCTGTGCCGGAAGGCCCGCCCCCAGCCGCTTCCCAGTTCCGGGCATCTACAACGGGGAGCAGTAGAGAAACGGAAGTTTGGAGGCTAGAGCGGAACTCTGGTAACAACCCGGAATTATTAGCTTTCGCTCTCCAGGAGGGGCCTTCTAGGTCATGCAGAGCGCCTGCGCACTGACGCTAGCGCCTCTATAGGGAGTACTGTGGTGAGGTGGGAAGGGTCCGGGTAGTTGGTTTTCCTGGAAGGTTCTGCTGGACTTGCCAGTTTCGTTTTTGCGGGGAATGTCTAAAAAGCGGCTTCAGTAAGCTCTGAAGCAATGGCGATGCGTGTGCTTTGTGATGGGAGGATGAAATGCAGTTTCTTTTGTCACCCACTTCTTCCACTTTGTCCCCCCCATCCAACGTAGATCTTAGGTGTTCCAAGGCATCACTTGACACTAGAGGCTTTCACACTCCCCTGAGGTGCCACTCCCCTCCTCCGACCGCTACTCTTCCTCTAAGCTACTGCAGGAGACCTTCCTTTGCTCCCCGCTTGGCTAGGTTTTTTGTTGTTTCTTTGGTGGTGCTGGGGGTTGAACCCAGGGCCTTGTGCATGCTAGGCAAGACTCTGCCAACTGAGCTCTATCCCCAGAGGCGCCCCTCTCCTGCCCCCCGCCCTACCTGCTGTTGGCTAGGTTAGGGGCTCTGTTCTCTGCATCTGTCCTTCTTTGGCTCAGAAGCTTCTTTCAAGAGGTGGGGATGGAGCATTTATCTGTCTCCTCAGTAGTGAGCTAGACCTCTCTTGGCAAATCGTAGAAACTCTTAAGTACTTCATTCCTCGCTAAATTTGCTTCCAAGCAAGCTACATTTTATAGACATTGTCTGCAGCACTTACTGAATGTTTGATCAGTTGAGAAAACAGTATTTTCTGAGCATTATTTAAGTATTTCATAAATACTCTAAAATTTACCCTGTAATTTAAGGCAAATCAGTAAGTAGAATACTAAGAAGGTATTCATTTGACACTGTCTTCCTTTCTATAGAATTTGTGTTTATGAAGTTATGTTTTGATATGTTATCAATTCACAGTGTCAGTCTTATCACTTTGGATCTAGGGATTATAGTAATATTTACACTGAGGGTAATGAGAATTCTATGTATAACAACAGTTCTAAAAAGATATCCTTTGTTACAGAAGTTCTGGGAGAAAATTTTACCTTGTCTTTTATGTTTCTGTGTTATCTGAAATTCACTGTGCTATATAAACAAGACCTCCTTTATGTGTTGACTTTTAGAAAGTTTAAAGCTAAATTTGTAGTTGACTTTGGCAAGAAATATATATATATACATATACACATACACAGTCAGGTGTGTGTGTGTGTATGTGTGTGTGTATATACACACACACATATACATACATACATACATGTCTGTAGTCATCCCTCAGTGGGGCTTTGTTCCAGAACTTCTCATGGATATCAAAATACCATATCAAGTCATGAGGTGCTCAAGTCCCTTAAATAAAATATAGTATTTTCATATACCTACACATAGCTTCTTACATACTTTTTAAAAATTTATGTATTCTAGCGGAATGCATTACAATTCTTATTACACATATATAGCACACTTTTTCATATCTCTGGTTGTATACAAAGTATTCACACCAATTCATGTCTTTATACATGTACTTTGGATAATAATGATCTTTACATTCCACCATCATTTATAACCCCATGCCCCCTCCCTCCCTTCCAACCCCTCTGCCCTATCTAGAGTGTATTCCTCCTATGCTCTTTCTCCCTATTCCACTATGAATCAGCCTCCCTATATCAAAGAAAACATTAGGCATTTGTTTTTTTTGGGATTGGCTAACTTCACTTAGCGTTATCTTCTCTAGCTCCATTCATTTACCTGTAAATGCCATGATTTTATTTTTATTGCTGAGTAATATTCCATTGTGTATATATGCCACATTTTTAAAATCCATCTACTGAAGGGCATCTAGGTTGGTTCCACAGTTTAGCTATTATGAATTGTGCTGCTATAAACATTGATGTGGCTGTGTCCCTGTATTATGCTGTTTTTAAGTCCTTTGGGGATAGACCGAGGAGAGGGATAGCTGGGTCAAATGGTGGTTCTATTCCTAATTTTCCAAGAAATCTCCATACTACTTTCCATATTGACTGCACCAATTTTCAGACCCACCAGCAGTGTATGAGTGTACCTTTTCCCCACATCCTCACCAACACTTATTGCTGTTTGTCTTCATAATAGCTGCCATTCTGACTGGAGTGAGATTATGAAATATAGAGTGGTTTTGATTTGCATTTCTCTAATTGCTAGTGATGACGAACATTTTTTCATATATTTATTGATTGATTGTATATCATCTTCTGAGAAGTGTCTGCTCAGGTCCTTGGCCCATTTATTGATTGGGTTATTTGTTTTTTTTTTTGGGTGCTTAGCTTTTTGAATTCTTTATATACCCTAGAGATTAGTGCTTTATCTGATATGTGACATGTAAAGATTTGCTCCCAAGATGTAGGCTATCTATTCACTTCACTGATTGTTTCTTTTGCTGAGAAGAAACTTTTTAGTCTGAGTCCATCCCATTTACTGATTCTTGATTTTAATTCTTGTGCCATAGGAGTCTTATTAAGGAAGTTGGGGCCTAATCCAACATTATGGAGATTAAGGCCTACTTTTTCTTCTATTAGATGCAGGGTCTCTGGTTGTATTCCTAAGTCCTTGATCCATTTTGAGTTGAGTTTTGTGCATGGTGAGAGTTTAGGGGTTTAATTTCATTTTGTTGCATATGGATTTCCAGTTTTCCCAGCACCAGTTGAAGAGGCTATCTTTTCCCCAGTGCGTGTTTTTGGCACCTTTGTCTAATATAAGATAATTGTAATTTTGTGGGTTAGTCTCTGTGTCTTCTATTCTGTACCATTGGTCTACCAGTCTGTTTTGGTGCCAATACCATGCTGTTTTTGTTACTATCGCTCTGAAGTGTAGTGTAAGATCTGGTATAGTGATGCCACCTGCTTCACTCTTCCTGCTAAGGATTGCTTTAGCTATTCTGGGTCTCTTATTTTGCCAGATGAATTTCATGATTGCTTTTTGTATTTCTATGAGGAATTTCATTGGGATTTTGATTGGAATTGCATTAAATCTGTATAGTGCTTTTAGAAGTATGGCCATTTTGATAATATTAATTCTGCCTATCCAAGAGCAAGGTAGATCTTTTCATCTTCTAAGGTCTTCTTTGACTTCTTTCTTTAGGGTTCTGTAATTTTCATTTTTTAACTTGTTTAGTTAAGTTGATTCCCAAGTATTTTTTGTGTGTGTGTGTGTTTTGAGGCTATTGTAAATGGGGTAGTTTTTCTCATTTCCCTTTCTGATGATTTGTCACTGATATACAGAAATGCCTTTGATATATGGGTGTTGATTTTAAATCATGCTACTTTGCTGAATTAATTTACTAGTTATAGAAGTTTTCTTGTGGAACTTTTAGGGTCTTCTAGGTATAGAATCATACATCAGCAAATAGTGCCAATTTTAGTTCTTCTTTTCCTATGTGTATCCCTTTAATTTCTTTCATCTGTCTAGTTGCTCTGGCCAGTGTTTCAAGAACTATGTTAAATAGAAGTGTCGAAAGAGAGCATCCCTGTCTTGTTCCAGTTTTTACAGGGAATGCTTTCAATTTTTCTCCATTTAGAATGATGTTGGCCTGGGGCTTAGCATAGATAGCTTTTATGATGTTGAGATATGTTCCTGTTATCCCTAGTTTTTCTAGTGCTGTATTTTGTCAAATGCTTTTTCTGCATCTAATGATATGATCATATTATTCTTATCTTTAAGTCTATTGATGTGATGAATTACATTTATTGATTTCTGGATGTTAAACCAACCTTGCATCCCTGGGATGAACCCCACTTGATCATGGTGCACAATCTTTTTGATATTTTTTTTTTTTTTGAGAGAGAGAGAGAGAGAGAGAGAGAGAGAGAGAATTTAAAAAAAATATTTATTTTTTAGTTTTCGGCGAACACAACATCTTTATTTGTATGTGGTGTTGTGGACCGAACCCAGGCCACACGCAGGCCAGGCGAGCACACTACTGCTTGAGCCACATCCCAAGCCCTTTTGATATGTTTTTGTATGTGATTTGCCAGAATTTTATTGAGAATTTTTTACATCCATGTTCATTAGAGATATTGATCTGAAGTGTTTTTTTTTGATGTTTCTTTGCCTGGTTTTGGAATTAGGATGATATTGGTCTTATAGAAATGAATTTGGAAGTGCTCCCTCTCTATTTCCTGAAATAAATTGAAGAGTATTGTTATTAATTCTTCTTTAAAGGTCTTGTAGAACTTGGCTGTGTATCCATCCAGTTCTGGGCTTTTCTTGGCTGGTAGACCTTTGATGGCATCTTCTATTCATCACTTGAAATTGATCTGTTTAAACTGTGTATATCATCCTGATTCAATTTGGGCAAATTATATGACTCTAGAAATTTGTCGATACCTTTGATATTTTCTGTTTTATTGGAGTATAAGTTTTCAAAATAATTTCTAATTTTATTTTGTATTTCTGTAGTGTCTGTTGTGATATTTCCTTTTTCATCATGTCTGTTAGTGATCTGAGTTTTCTCTCTCCTCTTTGTTAGCATGGCTAAGGGTCTGTCAATTTTATTTATTTTTTCAAAGACCCAAGTTTTTGTTCTGTCAATTTTTTAAAATATTTATTTTTTAGATGTATTTGGGCACAATACCTTTATTTTATTTCACTTATTTATTTTTATGTGGTGCTGAGCATTGAACCCAGTGCCTCGCACGTGCGAGGCTAGCGCGCTATCACTTGAGCCACATCCTGAGCCCTCTGTCAATTTTTTCAATTGTTTCTTTTGTCTCAGTTTCATCTTTGATTTTAGTTATTTCCTGTATTCTGCTGCTTTGGGTGTTGATTTGTTATTCTTTTTTCTAGGGCTTTGAGATGTAATGTTAAGTAATTTATTTGTTGACTTTTTCTTCTTTTAAGGCATGATCTCCATGCAACGAACTTTCCTCTTAGAACTGCTTTCATAAGTGTCCCAGAGATTTCGATATGTTGTATCTGTGTTCTCATTCACCTCTAAATTTTTTTTAACCTCCTCCTTGATGTCTTCTGCAACCAATTGTTCATTCAGTAACACATTATTTAGTCTCCAAGTGTTGGAGTGGATTTTATTTTTTATTTTATCATTGATTTCTAATTTCATTCCATTTTGATCTGATAGAATGCAGGGTAGTATCTCTACTTTTTTATATTTGCCAAGAGTTGCTTTGTAGCATAGTATATGGTCTATTTTAGAGAAGGATCCATGTGCTGCTGAGAAGAAAATGTATTCTCTTGTTGAAGGATGAAATATTCTATATATGTCAGTTAAGTCTAAGTTATTGATTGAATTATTATTTTCTATAGTTTCTTTGTTCAGCTTTTGTTTGGAAGATCTATTTAGTGATGAAAGAGGTGTGTTAAAGTCACCCCAAATTATTTTGCTGTGGTCAATTTGACTCTTGAACTTGAGAAGAGTTTGTTTGATGAACGTAGATGCTCCATTGTTTGGGGCATATATATTTATAATCGTTAAGTCTTGTTGGTGTATAGTTCCCTTAAGCAGTATGTAGTGTCCTTCTTTATCCTTTTTAATTGACTTTAGTTTGAAGTCTAGTTTATTTGATATGAGGATGGAAACCCCTGCTTGTTTCTGCAGTCCATGTGAGTGGTATGATTTTTCCCAACCCTTCACCTTCCGTCTATGGATGTCTTTTCCTATGAGATGAGTCTCTTGAAGGCAGCATCTTGTTGGGTCTTTTTCTTTCTTTTTTTCTTTTTTACCCAATCTGCTAGTCTCTGTCTTTTGATTGGTGAGTTTAGGTCATTAATACTGATGGTTATTATTGAGACATGATTTGTATTCCCAGCCATTTTTGTTATTTAACGTGACTTGGTTTCTCCTATGATTAGACTTTCCTTTAGTGTAATACCTCCTTCTGTTGATTTTCATCATTGTTTTTCATTTCCTCTTCTTAGAATATTTTTCTGAGGATGTTCTGTAGTGCAGGCTTTCTAGTTGTAAATTCATTTAACTTTTGTTTATCATGGAAGGTTTTAATTTTGTCATTAAATCTAAAGCTTAGTTTTGCTATATATAAGATTCTTGGTTGGCACCCATTTTCTTCCAGAGCTTGGTGTATGTTGTTTCATGATTTCCTGGCTGTGAGGATCTGTGTTGAAAATCTGTTGAGATATGAATTGGTCTCCCCCATATGTGATCTGATGCCTCTCTCTTACTACTTTTAAGATTCTCTTCTTTTCTTAGTGCTGCATAATACTCCATTGTGTATAGATGCCACATTTTTTTTATCCATTAATCTATTGAGGGGCATCTAGATTGGTTCCACAGTCTAGCTATTGTGAATTGTGCCGCTATAATCATTGATGCAGCCGTATCCCTATAGAGCGCCTTTTTAAGGTCCTCAGGGAATAGTCTGAGAAGTGCGATAGCTGGGTCAAATGGTGGATCCATTCCCAGCTTTCCCAGGAATCTCCATACTGCTTTCCAAATTGGCCTCACCATTTTGCAGCCCCACCAGCAGTGTATAAGTGTACCCTTTTCCCCACATCCCCGCCAACACTTATTGTTGTTTGACTTCATAATGGCTGCCAATCTTACTGGAGTGAGATGGTATCTTAGGGTGGTTTTGATTTGCATTTCTCTGATTGCTAGAGATGGTGAGCATTTTTTCATGTACTTGTTGATTGATTGTATGTCCTCCTCTGAGGAGTGTCTGTTCAGGTCCTTGGCCCATTTGTTAATTGGGTTATTTGTTATCTTATTGTTTAATTTTTTTAGTTCTTTGTACATTCTGGATATTAGGGCTCTATCGGAGGTGTGGGGGGTAAAAATTTGTTCCCAGGATGTAGGCTCTCTATTTACCTCTTTTATTGTTTCTCTTGCTGAGAAAAAAACTTTTTAGTTTAAGTAAGTCCCATTTGTTTATTCTTGTTGTTAACTCTTGGGCTATGGGTGTCCTATTAAGGGATTTGGAGCCCGACCCCACAATATGTAGATCGTAGCCAACTTTTTCTTCTATCAGACGCAGTGTCTCTGATTTGATATCTAGCTCCCTGATCCATTTTGAGTTAATTTTTGTGGATGGCGAGAGAAAGGGATTCAATTTCATTTTTTTGCATATGGATTTCCAATTTTCCCAGCACCATTTGTTGAAGATGCTATCCTTCCTCCATTGCAGATTATGCTAAGCGAAGCTAGCCAAGCCCTAAAAAACAAATGCCAAATGTCTGCTTTGATATAAAGAGAACAACTAAGAACAGAACAGGAAGGAAGAGCATGAGGAAAAGACTACAGTAAACAAAGACGAATGGGGGGAGAGAAACGGAGAGAGAAGGGAAAGCACATGGAAACAGCAGGAGACCTTCAATGATACATAAAATTATAAGAGGTTATGAGGGGCAAGGGGGAGGGAAAAAAAGGGAGAGCATTGAACAACAGCAGGGGAGGTAGAGAGGGAAGATGGGAGGGGAGGGGAGGGGAGGGGGGATAGTAGGGGATAGGAAAGGTAGCAGAATACAACAGTCACTAATATGGCATTATGTAAAAATGTGAATATGTAACAGATGTGATTCTGCAATCTGTATTTGGGGTGAAAATGGGAGTTCAAAACACAATTTGAGTCAAATGTATGAAAGATGATATATCATGAGCTATGTAATGCTTTAAATAATCAATAAAAAAAGAATTATAATGCAATTTTACATAAAAAAAGATTCTCTTCTTATTCTGTATGCTAGGCATTTTTATTATAATGAGCCTTGTTGTAGATCTGTTGTAATTTTGTACATTTGGTGTCCTGTAAGCCTCTTGTATTTGGTTTTCCAATTCATTCTTCATGCTTGGGAAATTTTCTGATATTATCTCATTGATGAGATTGTGCATTCCTTCAGTTTGACACTCTGTGCCTTCCTCTATCCTAATAACTCTTAGATTTGGTCTTTTGATGCTGTCCCATAGTTCTTGGATGTTTGGTTCATGGTTTCTTACTATCTTCACTGTGTGATCAGTTTTATTTTCCAGATTGTATACTTTGTCTTCATTATCTGATGTTCTTTCTTCCAAGTTATCTAGTCTGTTGGTTATGCTTTCTATTGAGTTTCTTTGATTTATTATATCTTTCAATTCAAGGATTTCTGACTGTTTTTTTCAGAGTCTCTATCTCTCTTTCGAAGTAATCTTTTGCTACTGTATTTGCTCTCTTATCTCATTGTTGGAGTGATCAATTTTTGCCTGTATTTGCTCATTTAGGTCATTCTTTAATTCACAGATCATTTTAATTATGAACCTTCTGAACTCCTTCTATGACATTTCATCAACTTCACTCTCCATGGGTTCTGTTATTATAGTGTCCTGGTTTGTTTGTGGCACTTTCCTCCCTTGTTTTTTCATGTTGTCTATGTGTCTTTCTTTCTTACAATGTGGATCTGAGATATTACAGTTTCTTCCCTATATTCTTGTAGTACCTGTGCAGATTGTCTGTACCTCACCTTGATGTTGGGCTTCCAGACCCTGCTGGTGTCCCTCAATGTATGCTACTGTATCCTGGACCTGGGTCCTGTGCAAGTCAGCATGGGTAGATCTGGGCTGTCGGGCTTGACCTCCCCCTGTAGTCTGCTGGTTGGAAGGGGTGGTCCTGCACCAGAAGCTAGGCTCTGGCAGGTATCTTCCCCACAGGGGGAGGGGTGGACTGGGCCTACTGTGAGCCTGGGCCTCTGGGCTTGACCTCCCACAGTAGTCTCAGCTTCCTATATACTTTAAATCATCTCTAGTTTGCTTAAGATATCTAATTTAATGTAAAAGCTATGTAAAGAGTTGTTATACTGTATTGTTTAGGAAATGATGACAGGAAAAATGTCTATGTTCATTACAGAAACAATATTTTTTTCCAAAGGTTTTGGATCCATAGTTGGTTGAATCCACAAATGTAAAACCTGTAGTTATGGAGTTTATGGTCACATAAACCTTGTTGTTATATATCTATCCTTGTTTCTTTTTTTTTTTTTCATTTTGGCCTATTTATTATTTGTGTTAACAACATGTTTGATGAATTTCCAAAAATTACCACAAATGTTTCCTGAAGAATATCAAGGTGTATTAGTTCATTTTCTGTTGTTAACAACCCAATGTAACATATTCCTTAAATTATAAATAAAAAAGAGGTTAATTTTGGCTTATGGTTCTGTTCCAAAGGTGAGGGCCCACCTCTGGTGTTAGAGTCTCAGGATGGTACAGGGCATCACATGGCTGGAGACAGGGTACATGTATGTGTCTGCCTGTATTTTCTGGTTTCTCTTATTATAAAACCACCACTATTCAATTATGGGGACTCCTCTGTGATGGCCTTATCTAATCCTAAGGTTTATTTCCTAACGGCTTCCCCTCTAAATATCTATAGTTGAATTACGTTTCTACCATCTTAATATCTCACAATGAGGAGTACATTTCCACACATGAACCCTTGAGGACACACTCAAACCATATCCAAATCATAGCAGAAGTTATAAAGAGTTACAGATGGTTGTTTATTTGAGGTGCTTTCTATTGTGACTCTCATTGAGTCAAGTTCACATGGTTCTTATTAGTTTTCTGAGGCTACTGTAACAAAATACCATGAACTTGACAATACAACAGAAATTTATTCCTCACATTTCTGGAGGTTCTAAGTTCAAATATAACATAACTGGTCCAAAGTCAAGATGTTGACAGGACTGTGCTCCCTCCAGACTCCAGGGGAGAATTCTTTCTTTGACTCTTCCAGCTTCTGGTGGCCTCTGGAATTCATTGGCTTGTGACTATATCACTTCAGTATTCAAATTCAGCATCTTCAAACCTTGCTTGGCCCCCTCTTCTCATTGCTTGTTCCTCTGTGTGTGTTAGATCTCCTATTGCTTTCCTTTTATAAGGTTACATGTGATTGCATCTAGGACCCACCTGATAATCTAAGACACTCTCTCCATCTCAAGATCCTTAATTCAACTACATATTTAAAGACCCTTTTACAATATAGTATAAACTTTGAAGATTCCAGGGATCAGGACCTGATATCTGTAGGAAACATTTTTTGGCCTGTCATGGAGTTAGAAGTAGCAAGCCTATGAAATTGTCCAAAGATTGTTACTGACTAAGAGGAAAGTTGGGCTATTACAGGTGGAAAAACTATGTAATAGAATAAAATTTAGCTTTCTGTGGACGTTGACTACACCAGACCTTGGCTCACCCACTTGTACCTCCAAGTCAATACTTCTTTAAGAATACTTATTGTAGTCAGAAATTGCTTTATACTTAGATATTGCCTTATTTATTTCTGTTTTCAGTCATCTATGGTTTTCATTGGTGGGCTAGGAATCATGAGTTGGTACTATAGTTTGGATCTGGAATGTCTGCCAAGGGGATAATGTGACTCCAGTTCCTTCCACTTCCTTTTCCCCATCCAAGCTATGAGGTGAATTGGCTCTTTGTGTTAAAGGCTTAGTCCCCAGCTAGTTGCTGTTGGGAAGTAGTGGGACCTTTATGAGGTGAGGCCTAGTGGGAGCTCTTAGGTCATTGAGAGTGAGCCTGTTAGGGTTTGTATATGAGGTATCTCCATTTGGTGGATTAACACTTTGGAAGAACTACTGTACTGGGCAGTAATAGGCAGGTAGGGTGTGGGAGGAGAAAGCAGGTCACCAGGGGCATGCCTTTGGGGTTTACGTTTTGTCCCTGGTGAGCAGAACTCTCTCTCTCCCCCTGCTTCCTAGCTGTCATGAGCTGAATAGCTTTCCTCTGCCATGATGTTCTCTCTTACCTCAAGCCCAGAGCAATGGAGCTGACTGACTTTGGACTGAACCTTTGGAATGTGAGCCCTAAATAAACTTTTTCCTTCTCTCAGTTGTTCTTGTTAGGTATTTTGGTCATAGTGATGAAAAGTTGATTAACACAATTCTCTTGAAGGGGATAATGTGACCCCAGTTCCTTCCACTTCCTTTTCCCCATCTAAGCTATGAGGCAAATTGGCTCTTTGTGCCTCCACATGCTCCCTGCATGATGTGCTGCCTTGCCATAGGCCCAAAGCGATGGGGCCAAGCAGTCATGGGCTGAAACCTCTAAAACTGTGAATGAAAATAAAACTTTCTCTTTATAAGTTGATAATGAAATCAATTCAATAGGCCAAGATCAGAATTAAAAAACAGTATAGTAGGGAATATCAGAGTGTGTTGCATGTAGTGTGGATAATTATTGTTTCATGAAACAATATGCATGCATGCATTGAATCATGGAGTAAATATACTTCTTACTCTTGGTTGTGGTGAAGTGGAAAGCATCTGCTATACGTGATTTCATTATTCATCATTCTCTGTGGAAAATGTTCCTCCATGAAGCAATGCACAGTTATTGAAGAAGAATCTGGTGAGAACAAAGGAAAGACAGCATGGAATAAAGTATTGAACTGCCAGGGTTTTTTTTCCAGAAATTTAAATATAAACAGTTCTTTCCATCTATCCTCAGTATTTATCCACAGGATGTGTCATTATCTGGAAATAAAAGCAGAGCTTTGGACAGCTGAAGTAGAGGAGGTTAGTGACACTGTTAATTATAGATGTAATATGGATTATTTTTAGGAACCTTCCTAGAATTACACTAGAATTACCTTCAAAAACAGTCATACATAATTTTATTTAAATTTGGTGTGTTGTCCAATAAAGATCAAAATGTATAGTGATAATCACTGAAACAGTGAAGTATTTCCTGTTTCTTTCCCTGATGGTGGGATTGGGCAAGGCCATGTGACTCTTTCTGGCTGACAGTTATGAGCAGAAGCAAAGTGTCACCTTCTGGCTAGTGCAGTTAATTGCCCTTAGTAAACTCCAGTGTTCTCTTTCCTCTCTGAAGATGAGAGTTACTGCTCTGTCAGCGTGAGCTCCGGAGAGATTATGAGAGTCTGCTCCTTTTCTTCCAGCCATGATGGAAATATAGCTTAGGTTAAAAATGAGCCTTTGCTCTTTTTTAAAAAAATATTTACTTTTTAGTTTTAGTTGGACACAATACCTTTATTTTAAGGTGGTGCTGAGGATCGAACCCAGGGCCTCACATGTGCTAGGTGAGCTTCTACCACTGAGCCACAACCCCAGCCCCAAGCCTTTGCTCTTTTAAGTCATGCACCTTTGTTGTTGGTCACTGCCTCATGACCTAGCCTATCTGGGATGGCACACTTAGACTAGATTCTATTTTGAAATACATATATTCTTCAATTCTGACCTATTTCATCTTTTAGTAAGCATAATGTTGTCTCTTATCAACAAAAATAAAATTATGCTTTAGTTGCTGAATTGATTCTTTTTTAACGACACTTTATTTTTCTTTTCCTTTAAATATATAGTATATATATATATATATATATATATATATTATATATATTTATATTTATATAAATATTTGGTACTGGGGATTGAACTCAGGGGCACTCAACCACTGAGCCACAACCCCAGCCCTATTTTATATTTAATTTAGAGACAGGGTCTTTCTGAGTTGTTTAGGTCTTCACCAAGTTGCTGAGGCTGGCTCTGAACTTGAGATCCATCTGCCTCAGCCTCCTGAGCCGCTGAGATTACAGGTGTGTGACACTGCATCTGGCTTATAGGAAATAGTTTGAATGATGATTTTCAAACAATTGATTAGAGTTACTCTGGAATTTTTATATACAATTCTTCTTTACCTGTTCCTAAAAGCTGAAAAACAAAGTTTTCACATAGACACACTTACTGAAGAAATACTGTCTAATTTATAGACTAATTCATAAATAATGTTTGTTTTAATGATATGTTATATTTTATTATTATGGTTTAAGTAATGAGAAAGCCAATAAGCTTATTCTTGCTTTTAGGACAAAAAAACAAACATTTTATTAGTTTTTTTTTTTTTTTTTTTGTTGCTGTGCTGGGCATTGAACCCAGGCCTCTGACATGCTAAGTAAGCACTCTACCACTGATCTATATCCCCACCCTTATTCTATTTGTTTTGATATCATTTTAAATGTTACTGCTTTTTAAATAATTATGTTTATAAGATGCATTTGATAATTTGTTTCCAAGTTTAAAAAAAATCTCAAAATACATATTCTAATACATTATTTGAATTGAAAATGAAGTTAGTCTTTGAGATGTGAATCTGACCTAGATGATTGGTTTGACCATCAGGATTGACTTCAGATCATGTGATCAGTAGGATATTTTCTATAAACTGCATAAGCCATATCTATAGCAACTCCACAGCTTGGTATGTATGTATGTACATATGTAATATGTAAATATATTCCATGATAACGTAAAAGGATTTTATAAAAAGTATTTTGTAGTAGGCTCTCATTGTAGAGCAGTGGTAGAGTGCTTGCCTAGCATGTGGTGGGGCCCTGGGTTTGAGCCCAAGTACTACCAAAAAATTTTTTTGTATCAAAATTAACAATATTTCCATTTGCTAACTCTTCAAGAGTTATTTCAGCTAAAACAAGATGCTTCTACATGAAAACAAAACAAATATAGATCTGGCGAATCTTGGCATTGCTTTGACTTTCCCAGACATTATGAAAGTAAATGACTATGATGACTGGACTCTTTTAAAAATCAGGTGAAAAACAATTTTTCATTTTCAGAAAAATTGAAGAAAATACCAGTTAACCTGTCAACTGACAGATACATATTTTTGTAATAGATTTCTATATATATTTTTTGCATATAACTCAGAGGAAATTCAAAGAATTGGGTGATATTATCATATTCTACAGCATGGGTAACCTGATGTTCAGAAGTTTGGTTTTGATACGTTTGTCCATGGTTTTGTTTGCATGGTTCTTTTTGGGATTCTCTGGATTTTTTTAATCTGTAAATTTACGTAGTTCATCAAATTAGTGACATTTTGGCTATTATTTCTCCAGTGTTCTTTTTGCACCAATACTTCTGTCCTAGGACTATAATGAAATGAACACTAGATCATTTGATAATATTCTATTCTTTCTTCTTTCTCTGTTCTGATTGGAACAGAGACATCTGATTGGATGTTGATTAATCTGTCTTTAAATTCTTATTGACTCATTTGTCATTATCTCCATTTTGGTACTGAGCCCACCCAGTGACTTTTTCAGATGTAATTTTTAGTTCTAAAATTTATATTTGAGGGGCTGGGTTGTGGCTCAGAGGTAGAGCGCTTGCCTACCATGCGTGAGACACTGGTTCGATCCTCAGCACCACATAAAAATAAAAAATAAAGATATTGTGTCGATCTTTAACTGAAACATAGATATTAAAAAAGAAAAAATTACATTTGATTTTTGTTATTATTCTGCTGATAATGACTGTATTTCTACCCATTTGGGAAGTGTTTACCTTCCTCATGAAACATGAACATAATAGCTGCTTTAAAGTCTTTGTCTTTTCCAACATCTGGGTCATCTTGAGGTTGTGCTGTCTTTATTTCCTTTTTCCTTGAGAATTGTTTGGTTTCTTGGTTCTTTGTATGTTGAGTAATTGTGGATGGTATTCTGGACAATTTATATTAAAAGCTGTCTCAAGGCTGTTAGACTTCTCTGGAGAATGATGATTTTTATTAGTGTATTTTAGCAGGCAATCAGCTTGGCTAGATTCAGATAAATCTAAATACAAGTTCTAAGACTAAAAAAATCTGTTAGAAAACATATAAGAACATTGGAAAAGGCAAAATTTTCTTGGATGGGACATGAAAAACATCAGACATAAGGAAAAAATTGGTAATTTATACTTTATCAAAATTTAAAATTTTTTAATCTTTGAAATACACTTTAAAAAATGAAAAGATTGGCCACAACTGGGAGAAAATATTTGCAACACGTATGTTTAATAAAGGACTTAGAGCCAGAATATACAAAGAACTCTTACAACTCAAGAAGACAAGCAACCCAATTGGAATGGAGGCAAGAAATGTGAAGAGACTCTTGACTAAAGAAAATAGACAGTAAATCAGCACGACAAGATGTTTACTGTCATAGACTATCAAGGAAATGCAAGTTAAAGCCAATGTACTGAGTAGACTGGCTAAAATTAAAACAGTAAAAATGCTAGAGTAGATGTCCATGGAGCTAATGGGATTAGAAAATTATACAACCACTTTGGAAAACAATTTGCAGGTTATGATAAAGTTAAACATACTTACCAAGAGGCCCAATAATTTCACTACCCTTAAGAGAAATGAAAAAAAAATGTTTACAGAAAGATGTATTGTTCAAATGTTTATAGCATTTTTACTTATAGTACTAGTCTAAACTGAGAAACATCTGAAATGCCTATCAACTGATTAAAAACATAAGCAAATTTGGCACCTATACACAATGAAATACTACTAAGTAATAAAAGGTAATAAAATACTGGTGCATACAACTACATTGGTAAGCTTCAAAAGTATTTGGGAAGTGTTTACCTTAAGTGAAAGAAGCCAGACACAAATGGGTACATGCTGTATGAGTCCATTTATATGACATTCTGGAAAAGGTATACCACAGTGACTGAAAACTATAGGTACAGATCAGTATTTGCCAATGGCTGGTGATAGGGTGGGGGTTGACCACAGAGGGCCATGAGAGAACTTTTTTAGGTAATTGAAATGTTTTTCAATTTTATTAGTGTTCACACAACTGTACATATTTGTCAAAACTCATCAAACTGCATACCTAAAAAGACTGTATTTTATGGTATGTAAATTACACCTAAATAAACCAGAATTTTAAAATAAGAGGTGTTCTTTTATAGCTTTTTGAATGAATGCTTCCTTATTTCTTTTTAAAATTTAGATTGTGCTCTGTAAAAAATGGTACAGATATAGCTAAAGCTTTATCCCTCCTACTGTCCCTCTCATTTTCCCCTTCCCAGAGATAACAGTTGTTTTGTAGCTGGTGTGTATAACTCACATGTGTCTATTTTCACTTATAGGACATATCTGCACATCCATAAATAGTACACAAACAACTATTTTTTATTTAAAAATTACATAGATGGTTTTATTCTATGTCTTTTGCAGCTTGCTTTAATCACTTGAAATTGTGTTTTTAAGATTCATCCATGTTAATATATACAGATACAATTCATCCATTTTAATTTATGTAGAGTATTCCTCTATATGAATAAATTATGGTTATTCAACCATTTTTACGCTAAGGGGACTGTTGTTTCCTTCTTTTTTGGCCTTTCGTTTTCAGAAACAATGATTTAATGAACAAATCTTTGCAAATTGCCTGTTGGAGTCTCTTTAGGTGAGCACCTAACCATGTTACTGCTAGTTTAAAGGGCATGACTTTCAATTAGGCATCTCTAACCACCTCAAAACTGGACCAATTTATATCCCATGAGCACTGTATAAATATTCCTGTTTCTCCACACCTAATATTTCATATGTTCATATTTATCAAGCTTGGGGAGAAATAACACCTAAAATGCCTGTTCTGGGTGACTCTTTTTTTTAAAAAATATTTATTCTCAAGCTTTTAGGTGGATACAATATCTTTATTTTACATTTATGTGGTGCTGAGGATCGAACCCGGTGCCTTGTGCTTGCTAGGTGAGCACTCTACCACTGAGCCACAACCCCAGCCCCTCTGGGTGACTCTTGAAATTGTGCATCACTTACCTCATTATCATCCTCTCCCTTTTTCTAATCCCTGGCTTCTGCTGCTTCTCTGTTATCCATCCCAGTAAGTGACACCACTATTATTCTAGATGCTTAAGTCAGAAATCTGGGTACCACCCCTGAATTCTCTTCCCCTTTCCCCCACATCCATCCTCCAAATCTTTGTCATCTTTATTTCTCACCCATAATATTATAGGATCTCCACCCTGGTCTCCTCCCTAAGTGTACCCCCTTCCAATTGATTCTCCTCAGTGTAGCAATGATTATCTCCCTGAAATACAAATCTGATTTTCTCACCCCTACTCTAATATTCCCCAGTGGTTTCCCACCACCCACACTGTTTACAAGTCTCTCACAAGCTGACCTCTATGTTGACAGCCTCATATTTCTTCATTCCTTCATCAAAATCCTCACTCCAGTTTTAGTGAGCCACTTTCAGTTTCAGGATGTATCTGTGCCTAGAACACTTGTTTTCTTTTCTCCTTTGGCTAATCCCTTTGTTCTCAAACTATTTTCTTCCTTTGAGAGGCCTTGTCTTTTTTTACTTGTTCTTTTTAGTTATATATGATCACAGAATGGAGTATAACTTCCCATTTATGTGGTTGTACCTGATTATGGAGTTAAACTGGTCATGTATTCATATAAGAATGCAGGAAAGTTATACCCAATTCATTCTACTGTCTTTCCCATTCCTATCCCCACCTGCCTTCCACCTACTCCACCCTGTCCAATCTGGTGAACCTCCCCTCACTCCTCCCATTGTGAGTCAGCATCTGTATATAGAAGAGCCTATCTGGCCTTTGATTTTTTGGGGATTGGCTTATTTCACTTAGCATGATAGTTCCCAGTTCTATTCATTTACAGGCAAATGCCATAATTTCATTCTTCTTTATGGCTGAATAATATTCCATTGTGTATGTATCACATTTTCTTTATCTGTTCATCTGCTGTAGAGCACCTAGGTTGTTTCCATAGCTTAGCTATTGTGAATTAAGCTGCTATGAAAAATTGATGTGGCTGCATCACTATAGTATGCTGATTTTTAAGTTCTTGAAGAGTGAAGTAACTGGGTCAAATGGTAGTTCTGTTCCTGGTTTTCTGAGAAATCTCTTACTGCTTTCCAGAGTGGTTGTTCCAATTTGCAGTCCCATCAGCAATGTATCAGTGTACCTTTTTCCCCACGTCTTTGCCAACATTTATATTATATACTTATATTCTTGATAAATGCCTTTCTGACTAGGGTGAAATGCAATCTCAGTGCAGTTTTAATTTGCACTTCTCTAATTCCTAAGGATGCTGAACAATTTTTCATATATTTGTCGATTGATTGTATTTCTTCTGTGAAATGTCTGTTCAGTTTCTTTCCCCATTTATTAATTGGGTTATTTGTTTCTTTGGTGTCAAATTTTTTGAATTCTTTACATATTCTGAATATTAATGCTCTAACTGAGGTGCAGGTGGCAAAAATTTTCTCCCATTCTATAGGCTCTCTTTTCATATTCTTGATTGTTTTCTTTGCTGTGAAGCAGCTTTTTAGTCTGATATCATCCCATCTATTGATTCTTGATTTTACTTCTTGATTTCACTGCTAGATTTTAGGAGTCTTGTTGAGGAATTCAGCTCCTAAGCTGACATGATGGAGAGTTGGGCCTACTTTTTCTTCTAGTAGATGCAGGGTCTCTGGTCTAATGCTTAGATTCTTGATTTCAGTGGAATTTTGTTCAGAATGAAAGATAGGGGTCTAATTTTATTTTGTTACATATGGATTTCCAGTTTGGGGAGGCCTTTTCTGATGCTCTTAACATGTTTGGTAACTTTGTGTGTGTGTGTGTGTGTGTGTGTGTGTGGTAGTGAGGGTATGTAACAGAATAACCAAGATGGGTAATTTGTAAGGGAAAGAGGTTTATTTAGTTCTGGAGGCTAGAATTCCAAGATTGGCATTGGCATCTGGTGAGTCCATCGAGTTGCATCAATAACAGAGGAAAATGGAAAGACCAGTGAGTGCCTGGGAACAGGGCACAACCCTGGGGCTCCCTCACTTTATGACAGCCTGTTGTCATGGTAAGTAATCAGGTCTTGTAAGCACTGCATTAACCCTTCTTAATAACCCAATCCACTCTTAAAGTTCCCACCACTTTGTAATACTGTTACAAAGGACCAAATTTCAGCATGAGTTTTAGAAGGAACAAGCCATTTTCAGGGTATAGCAGAGGGCCAGCACAGCATGAAGGTACAAACTGTGGTCAGCGCTTCAAGAGTGCTGGTGACAGGTGTGGCCCTGCCATTTCCCAACTGTGTCACTCAGGCAAACTCGCTTTTTCATAATTCAGTTTTCTTACCTGTAAAATGGAAATAACAACAGAACCTCCCGAAAAGAAGTTGTGAGAATCCAAAGGAGTTAATATAAATATAAAGGCTTAGGACAGTGTCAGAAAATGAGAGCTCATGAAATGTTAGCTTTATATTGTTATTATTTCTGGTTTAAATTCTGCAGTTTAGGCTCCTTTAGGCTATAAATTATGTGCATTTTGTGTGTAATTATATGCTTTAAGACTAGTATACGGCCTGATCCATGATAAAATTTTGAATTGAAGGAGTGAATAAATGAGATGATATTCTTGAAGCTAGTCTGACTGAAAAAAAATATTTTTCTCTGTTTCTAATTCCATCAACACAATTCTTTTTACTTCTGGGTTCTGAGCCAGTTTCTGTTAATCAGGCACCATATGATCATAGATTCTTCCCATGCACACACTGGTTCAGGATTTTCACGTCTTTTTTTTTTTTTCCTTAATACATCACTAATTGGATAATGACCACAGCCCTTCTATGTAAATCCTGGCTCCTTTATGCTCACAGGACTTCTAGAAGCACAACATTATCATTAACCCATCAATATCATTATCATCAATCGGTGTTGAAATCTATTAAATATTTTTATTTGTCAGCTGAGGTGATCATATGACTTTTTCTGTTAATGTGATGAATGATTTACCTTTTATTCCCAGAATAAACACAATTCAGTTGTGATATACAGTTATTTTTGTATATTTCTGCATTTAGTTTGCAAATATTTTGTTTAGGAATTTTGCATCTACATTGAGAATGTAATTAATATGTAATTTTACTTTCTCAAAATGTACTCACCAGGTTTTGGTGTAAAAGTAAGCTAACGTATAAAATAATGCAGGGCATGTTTCCCTTTTTCTGTGTCCTGGAATAGTTTTGAGATTATTTAGCATTATTTCTTCTACATTTAGTAGAATTCACTGAGCAATAACCCCCGCCCATAGTTTTGCCTTTTTAAGAAGGTCTCATAGTTGGAATAATACAGTATTCAGCATTTTCAGATTGGCTTTTTCACTCCATGTTTATTTAAAAAAAACTGGAAAGCAACCAAGATGTCTATCAGTAGATAAATAAAGAAATAACTGTGGGTACATTCAGACAATGAAATAATTATTTAGCACTGAAAGGAAGTGAGTTATAAAGCTGTGAAAAAAACTATAAACATGGAGTGAAAAAGCCAATCTGAAAATGCTGAATACTGTATTATTCCAACTATGAGACCTTCTTAAAAAGGCAAAACTATGGGCGGGGGTTATTGCTCAGTGGTAGAGCGCTCGCCTAGAATGCATGAGGCACTGGGTTTGATCTTCAGCACCACATAAATGTAAAGATATTGTATCCACCTAAAAACTAAAAAAAAGGCAAAACTATGAAGACAGTAAAAAGATGAGTACCTTCCAATGACTGGGGGGAGGGAAAGATGAATAGATGGAGTCCAGAGGATTTTCAGGGCAGTGGAACTGTTTTGTATGATTCCACAGTGGTGGACACAGGTCATTGCACATTTGTCCAGACTCACAGAATGCACAACACTAAGAGTGAACTGCAATGTGAACTATGGATCCTGCGTGATAATGATTTGCCAGTTAGGTTTATCAGTTGTGACAAATATGCCACTCTGGTGTGGAGATTCTGAATGTGTGGGGAGGGGTTATATGGTGTTGTACTTCACAAATTTGCTGTGAATATGAAACTGCTCTTAAAAATAAAGTTTATCTATAATTTACGAGTATTATTTTTAAAAAGCAAAACCAAAAAATCCCTAGCTTAGTTGGGACCTTGTAATTAGTGCTAATTAGAGTAACGTTTTCCTGGTACTTTTGTCTGAGGGTTCATGAATTTGGATATCTGACATGTTTGGCCTTTTTACTTTGAAACCTAAACTCAAATCTTAGAACTTTAGATTCTGACAGAACAAAGTCACCTACCAATACCACAGGAAAAGGATCTAGGCAAAGATGTTGATGTCATTGAAAAATGTGTCCCCATCAGTGTCGAGGAATCTTATGGTCCAGATTTCTTGGGTAGGAGGCAGTGTCCCAGAGATTAGCACAGCTTAGCAGAGCCAGTAGGTCACTTGGAAGGGCTCTCATTTAAGGGGCATGATGCTAAATGTAAATTATAGGCATACTTTTTTGTTAGACTGGGTCTTCTCACCTTGACCTTTGGTAGTGTACCTTTGTGTTTCATGATCAGGGTGGATTTTGCAATCCTGAGAAAGGGAAGTCTTCTTTTTCTTCTCCAGAGGGACATCATAGTGAAAGGGGGAAAAAAGAAAAAGAAAAAGCTCTTTGGAATCAGAAGTAGGTATGAATTCTATTTCTTCTACCCAAGACACTTAGATACTTTTAGCCTTTTCCTCATCAATAAAGCAGGTTGATCATGTCTACTTTGCAAATCATCTATGAGAATTAATGAGCACGATATGTGAATTAGGTGAAGTGTTTACCATTAGACATTCCTTTCAATTTTAGGTTGAATCTCCTAGGAGTTACCTGAACCATAACATCTCTGAATTTGGCCAATAGAAATTCCATTATATAAT
Source organism: Spermophilus citellus (assembly GCF_964194105.1). NCBI lineage: Eukaryota > Metazoa > Chordata > Mammalia > Rodentia > Sciuridae > Spermophilus > Spermophilus citellus. The sequence goes on from NC_138184.1 coordinate 218,097,300, forward strand.
TCCTCTCTCTCTCTCTCTCTCTCTCTCTCTGTGTGTGTGTATATATATATATATATATATTATTTTATTTTTATATTTATTTATATTTTACTCACCATGTTGCTCAGGCAAACCCTTGGGCTCAAGCAATCATCCTGTCTCAGCCTACCTTTAGCATCTGGGACTACAGTTGCATACCTCCATACTTAACTAGAATTCCATAAATTAAACTATCTGTGGCATTCATTAACATTAGATCAGACCCTGAGTTATCTGCTTTTAAACTGTTCTCCATATTTCTTAATATATAAATCCAAAGTCTCTCAAAGTTTCCATAGTTCTACCCCAGATGACATAGAGTTCTTGTCCTTGGGTATACATTAAGAATGTTAGAAATTCTTATTTTATTGAAACATCTTGCTTTGAACTTTCTACGGACAGCATTAGCATTCTGAGAACTTCACATTTGTATTTCTATATAAACCCATTTTGAGTTCTTAATTGAGTCATAATAATTTAGAGGGAATATATTATTTTACAGTAGCACCACGGGGAATCATAGTTACCAGGATGAGAGAAAGAGGTTTGAAAGAGAGTCTGGAAACCCCAAAGGAGAAACATTCATTTGCTTCACAAATTTTCCGGCAGTTAGCTTTTCTAGTGCCTAGACTGATGCTTCACTGAAGCTTTCTAGGATCCCTTGTCTCTGTGGCTTCATACTCAAAGTGATCGATATAGTGTCAGTGGTCAGTGTCTTCCGAATGGAGTCTGCCTAAAGATTCATGTGATTTATTAATAACAATAGCATCATACACATGCTGTGGGGTCAGAGAGTCAGGAGAATGTTGTGGTTAAACACTGGAGTTCTAGAGCCAGACAGCCTGGCTTGACCTTGGGCAAGTCATTTAATCTTTTTAAGCTTTACTTTCTTTATCTGTAAAATGGCAATAACAACAACATCTACTTCATAGGGCTATTATATGATTAAATGAAATAATCTCTGGCTTCTAAGTGCTCTCTAAAAATCTTTTAATGATTGTCCTTAAAAGTATTAATGGAGATTAGGTGTGAAAGCCAAAGGGTGGTAGATGTTGAATAAGTGACAGGAGTTGATGACTGTCTTCTCTCTCTTCCATCTCTTCCTCTCTGTCAACTGAATAGCAGACATGAAAAGCAAAAGGCACCTGGGAGTGGTGACGCCAGCCTGGAGTTCCAGAGGCTGAAGCAGGAGGCCCACTTGAGACCCGAATTCAGTGTTCCTGGGCGACATGGTGAGATCCCACTTAAAAAAAAAATGCCAAGAGTCTGGAGTCTGGAAGCAGACTGGAAAACTGAGTTCAAATTCTTACTTAATTTAATGTCTACCAGCTTTGTATCCTTAGTCAAGTTATCTGATTTATCTGTGGCTCAACGTCCTTATCTGTAAGTGAAAGGTAATGAAAGAACCTACCCGACAGGATTGTTATTAGGATTGATAGTAAAGTGTTTAGTAAACACAAGTAGTGCTCTCCATGATATTTCAGGAGAAATGTCCTCAATATGTAATTATAAATGGTAGGTGATTGATCTCTTCAGGTTGGATGAACTATAGATTAATTTTATTATTATTTTTATTTATATATATATTTTTAGTTGTTGATGGACTTTATTGTCTTTATTTTTATGTGGTGCTGAGGATTGAACCCAGTGCCTCACGCATGTGAGGTGAGTATGCTACCACTGAGCCACAACCCAGCCCATGGATTAATTTTATTATAGCAGAGTTTGAAAATTCAGGGAAAAGGAACATGAAGACCAAATATATGTAGTTATTATATTAATAATCAGCATTTATTCAATACTTACTACAGATTGGCTATTGATATAAATGCTTAACACAAATTATCTCATTTAATTCTACCATACTCCTTTGAGGTAGGAGTGATTATTACCTTTTCTTTACCAATGAAGAAAATGAGACAGAGACCAACTTGCCAAGGTCACAGAATAGAGCCGGGGTTTGAATTCTGAGACTTACCTCATAGCCCTTGCATATCACCACCATTCTTATGTCTTGTTTGAGATGGATGCAGTGGTGCTCTGTGAGTTATGGGCTTAAGCTGGTGGTTCTGAATACTTTTTTAGTCACTGATCTCTTTGAGATAAAGGTGGACTCTCTTTAAAGTGTACATGCCCTGGTTGTTTTTCTAGTTGAGACAGAGACACTGAATGCATAGTGTCAATCTTCTTCCTAGTTTAATTCTAGTTCAAGAGTTTAAATAGCACAAAATAAGTCTTTTTGCTGAAATCTGTTGAACTGTTTATTCCAAGATATAGTTAAGAACTAAAAAATGGATATCTAACAAATGTAGTCACTCTTGGTTTTGCTAGTCACAAAAAAATAAACACATTGGAAATACCAAAGGGTAGCTCAATGAAAACTGAGGTTATTAATTCAGGAATAGAATACTGAGTTGATGGCAGGGTTTTCCTGACAAGTACATTAATTGTTAAATTTCTGAACATAAAGAGGAAACAGATACTAACGAAGTTCAAGGGTGTTTTTCTGGAGAGCCACAAAGCAACCACACTTTGCCACGGTTCTCAGAATGCTTTTCTTTCTTAGGGCCCTGGGCTCTTACCCTCCCTTCCACACAGGGAAGGTCTGAAATTGAAATTGCACTTGCTTAGAATCCCTCCCTCATACTTTGAAGCTGCAGATTTTTTCAGCTTTGTCTTAAATATCAGCAGGCAAATTTTACTGTTTTGGAATCCATTATCCATTTGCTTTTCTTCTGGGTCAGAATACCCCAAATTTCCTTTTGAGAACTATTTCTCTCTGACTCCATTCATGTGGATCCTGGATTGGATGGGACTCCTTTCTTCACAGGCATCATGCATGAGGAAGGCCTGATTAATCAGGAATGATCAGGGGACCCATGATCTATCTGTCCATGTAGATCAGGGACCTATCCAGGAGACAGTGAGCTCTTCTCCTTGTTATTTTTTTTTTGTGTGTGTGTGGGGAGGGGTACTAAGGATTGAACCCGGGAGTGCTTAACTGCTGAGCCACATACCCAGCCCTTTTTTATATTTTATTTTGAGACAGGGTCTCTCTGAGTTGCTAAGTACCTCGCTAAGTCGCTGAGATTAGCTTTGTATTCGTGATCTCCTGTCTCAGCCTCCAGAGCTGCTGGGATTACAGGTGTGTACCACTGCGCTGGGTTTTTTCTTGCTCTTATCCCATTTTGCAGGTGACAGATGAGAGCTGGTAAGTTGAGAAGGAGAGTGAAGCCAGCAAAGGACAGGAGAGAGAGCTGAGGGATAAAAGAAACTGAGTCCTGACAATATCACCTGGGCTCCTAAATAAAGTCAGGCCTGAAACTCTTCCTGGGACCCTTCAGTAGGCCAAAACCAGTTACCTACAACAATTTGAGTTGAGGTTCTGTCACTCGCAACAGGAAGAGTCTTAACTGCTATTGCATCTGACAATCAGACTATGGGTTTGTGTTATCCATAGTAGCTTGTGCTACTGTTTTTTTTTTAAATTTCCTTTTTCTTTAAAAATGCTTTTACGAGGCTGGGGTTGTGGCTCAGGGGTAGAGCGCTTGCTTAACATGCAAGGCACTGAGTCGATCCTCAGTACCACATAAAAATAAAATAAAGGTATTGTGTCCACCTACTTCTTAAAAAATATATATTAAAATTTTTTACTTATTTTTTTCTTAAAAAAGATACTAAACCTTTGTGGTTTTAGAGACCTTCCAGAGACCTTTATGAATCATTAATTATTAATTTACATTATAGCATATAATTCCTTCCCAAGTGCATATGAGAGTGAATATGGCCATAGCAACAAGTCAAGGGCAAATGTCTGTAGTGAGATGTGAATGTTGGGGGTCATGCACTAGATACTTGGGGCACAGGATTATGAAAATAATGTTTTAGCAAAATTTTATATTATTACATGATGTGGATTTAATGATCATTAAATAGTAGAGTAACCCCTGAGTGTGAAATCCCCAGTGCCAAGGATTAACTACCTTTCATTATTTCATCATTAGTCCTATTGAGTTTATTTCCTTTCCCTGGCATTTCATCAAGTCAGATTTTTTTAAAGCTTTCATATTTAATATCCATGCTCCTGAGTGAATTATGGTTCCAATATATTTGATCACTAAACAAAATGAAAATTTTGGAAATCTTCTAGTTATTTGTTTATTTTAAAACAAAATTTGATCTTTCCCTAAGATTCTTAGTTTACTGACATTTACATTTTAGATTTTCTGTACTCATAGATATAGAAAAACAGCAATGTTTAAAGAAATTTCACTTTAAGAGAGGCTGGTATTTAAGAAGTAAGATTTATGAAATGGCTATTTGAGGGAAAGATTATTTGCATTTAAAATATTTTTTCACTTCAAACAAAGCTTCCTTTATATTTCTTATTAATATTCTCCCTAGTGAGTGAACTATTTGACTTAATATGTAAAATTGTACTTAGAATTCTAAGTAAAATGTGGAAGCTGAGGAAAGATAAGTATTTTATCCCGTTAGCAGTTGTCTGGTTAGAGGCAGTTAGTAATAGCTTTTAGATTATGTAACTCTTCCCTTTTGGTTCCTTTTCTCTGAGAGGATGATAGGGTTCTGATATGGTTTGAGTGTGTTCCTGAAGGTCTGTGTGCTGGGAGCTTGTCCCCAGGGTATTGATGTAAAAGGTGATGGAACTTTAAAGAGTGGGGCCTAGTGGAAGGTGATTAGGTCATTGGGACAATGTCCTCAGAAAGGATTAACATTGTTTTCAAGGAGTCAGTTCTTAGAACTTATTTGTTATAAAAAGAGCTATACTGGCCCTTCCTGTGACTCTGGATTCCTGTCTCACTATATGATCTCTGCCTCTCATATGTGCTCCCACCTTGATGTGATCTACCATGTTGGGAGGTAATCAAGAGAGTCCTCACCAGAGGCTGAACAAATGAAGCAGCTCAGTCTTGGACTTTCAGCCTCCAAAACTGTGAGCAAAGAAACCTTTTTTTTTCTGTATACACTTCCCAGCCTCGGTTATTTTATTTTAGTGATGGAACACTGACTAACACAGATGGTTACTATCCCTGCTTGTCCCCTGTGCCTGATACCTCCCTAAAGGTGAAGTATTTTACTCTACCCTATTTTCAGACTGGCTCATATGATTTGCTTGAGCCAGTGGAAGAGCCAGTATGCCAATTCTGAGCAGAAGCTGAGTCAAGTTGAATTAAAAAATGTTTTCAACTATTCCTGCTTTAATAATTGTAGATCAGGAATTCCATCTAGCATTTAGTGGGTGGTGGTAGCAAAAGATGACTCAGAAGTCCAGTTTTGTGTGACAGAGCTGAGCCTTGAGATGGTTTCTGTAGCCTTTACAAATGATTCTGTGAACTATTACTATCCTTTAACAAATCCATTTTTTTGCTTAAACTAACTGATGAGAATTCTGTTTTTAAATGAGAATAAATTCTCTCTTCTGTATACCCATATTTTCAAAAACACTTTTTTATGATGTTGGCTTTCATGCGTTCTAATGAATGAGAAATAGTCATACTTGGCATTTATATGATATGTGTAACAGTTTATGTGATTTCCCTCACCTCTCCATAGCAATCAAGTTGACAAAGGTTTCAAAGAGGGCTGGGGATGTAGTGCAGTGGTAGATTGTTTACATAGCATGTGCACAGTCCTGGGTTTAGTCCCTAGTACCATAAAGAAAAAAAGTTATAAAGATACTCAGGATGGGCAAGGGTATGAAGAACCAAGAACTCTCACACTTTTATATGGGAATGAAAATTGGTTTAAACTTTTTTTTGGGGGGGAGGGGGGTTATGGGGATTGAACTCAGGGGCACTCAACCCCTGAGCCACATTCTCATCCCTATTTTGTATTTTGTTTAGAGACAGGGTCTCACTAAGTTGCTTAGTGCCTTGCCCTTGCTGAGACTGGCTTTGAACTCGCGATCCTCCCATCTCAGCCTCCCGAGCTTCTGTGATTACAGGAGTGTGCCATCACACCTGGCTGGTTTAAATTTTTTTTTTGTATGAAACAAGTACAGTTTTAAACAGCTATTGGGTTCTGCATATCATTTATTTCATTCATCAATTCTATAAACAGAATTTATTCCAAGGAGATATCAGAGATGTATATAAAGACATGTGAAAGGATGTTCATCATAGTAATAATATTTAAAAAGAAAATTATTATTATTATTTTTTGTACTGGGGATTGAACCACAGGTGCTTAACCATTGAGCTATGTCCCCAGCCCTTTTTATTTTTTATTTGGAGACAAGGTCTTGCTAAGTGCTGAGGCTGGCTTTGAATTTGGCAATTCTTCTACCTCAGCCTCCTGAGTCACCAGGATTGTATCACCATGCCTGGCCTAAAAAGAAAATTATTTAAAAACATTTATGAAGAAAATTTAGAGCACATACAGAACTGATTACATAAGCTCTGGCATATCCATTAAGGTATTATATCCAGAGGCCTGACTCCAAGGTCTGGCCACTTACCCCAGAAACCAAACAGGAAAGGTAATGGTGAACAGCAGCAAAGGGACGTTGATCACTGTGACCGTATTGGGATGGCAAAGTGAGATCAATCATCTCAGTCCTGCCTTGTGGTGCTGACATGAGCTTTAGGATTAAGTAGAAAAATTAGGTATATGCACAATTAAACAGCCTTGTTCAAAGTGTGGTCTGGTTGATAACCATCTCAGTTCTGGTTCTGTGAGGTGGCTCTGGAAAATTCCTTATCACTTCAGAGGCAATCTCCATTTGCTACTTAGGATATTTATCTATGCACCCTGTGATCCTGGAACAGGGCAATTGGTTCCCATGAGAGTATTATTCCTGTTTAGGGGACAAGTGTCATTGTAGGGGATGTGCCTACTAGGCGATGCTGTTTCTAGAAGGTGTAGGGCAATGACTGGAGACTTCTAGGTGATGCTTCAGAGGTCTTAGACAGGAGGTTGTAAAAAAGTCCTTGCAAATTTTGCCTCAGTCTTGAAGAAGGATGAGATAGGTTAGGTAACTTAGGGCTAATAAACCTTGTCTTTCCAGTTTCTATATGATTGCTCCTTAAATGATTAACATGCCTATGTGAAAGCTGAGCAGGAATCTGAAGACACATACAAAAAAAGGCAGAGATACCAAGCTTTATCCTGCTTTTAGTCACCTGTCAGGCATCTGCAGGCCTAAGTGAAGAGTCATCACTTTTAGAAAAGGCAGCTTCTAATTCTTTGTTATAACTGGAATTCTATACAGCCATTAAAAGGAAGGATTGTTGAAGGATTTTTGTCAGTATAAAAATACTCATGGTAATAGTGAAGCAAATATGGATACAAAAATACATAATTTTTGGCTTATGTTCTGATGTTTAAGGAACTTGGGTATTATCCTTTTATCAATAAAAATGTGGAACAAACTGAAAATCAATAATTCTTAGATTCATCAGTGAATTTAGGTTATAGGGCAAACTACTGTCCATAGAAATAGGGAGACACATGAAGACTGAGAACTACAGATTACCAGAGCAGTAGCCCAAGAGCAGAAGTCTGCCTCCAAAGCCAGCATCTGGGTAAGAAAACCTAAGCGGTAATTGATAAATTTCTGGAGGTTTGATTTGGACAAGTTTGAAAGTTAAAAACTTCAGTTTGTGGGGGTCCACATTCTTAATACGTTTTACTTCTGGGAACCTCACTAGGTTCTTAGGTATAGATCAGGGGAAAATACCCTTGGGCTTCAGCAGGAGAAGGGGAAAACTAACCATTTGACATATGCCCAGATAATTCTGTTCTCCTTAACCGAAGGCCTCCCTGAAACCACCATCAGGGGAAATTATCTTACCAGTGCATAACTGCCTTGGTGAAAACCAGATCCTAGCTGATGTGGTGGAAGGAAAATACCCCTCTCCACCTGCTCTAGTCTATCTGTCTCATGTGTGTGTGTGTTGGGTTCAGCTCTGAAAGACATTGGAGAAGTGCACAGCTGAGGAGCTCAGGCTCAGAGAATGAGACCTAATCATAGGACTACAGAATGTGCTCCCATTCTCCACAACTTTTTGTCTCACCTGTCTTGCAAGAACTGTTTAAAGAAATTCTTCATTAAGAGAAAAATGACATAGGTCAGAAACTTGGGCCTGCACATGGAAAGGAAGAGAGTTAGAGAAGGAATAAAGATACAATAAAAAAATTTTCTTAATTGGTCTAACTGATGACAGTTTGTTCAAAATAATAAAAGCAACAATGTATTTATGGCTTATAAATAAGTGAAATGAACAGTGTTAATGTTATAGAAAGGAAGAATTGAAAATACTCTTGTTGTAAGGTACTTCCATTACCAGTGAAGCAGTAGAGTGTTATTTTAAAGTGGACTTGTATTTGTTATAAGTGAATATTTCAAGTGCTAGGGCAAAACTATAATACACAAATTAAAAAATGAAGTATAATTTATATTTTAGATAGTAGATAAAATGAAATCTCATAAGATGCTCAGTTAAAACCAGAGAGGGTATAAAAAGTGGAAGACAACAAAAAGCCAGCCAAACGAAAAATAATGATAATGAATGGAAAACTATAAAAAACATAGTGGATATTAATTAATAATCACTTTAAATGTCAATGTTCTAAATACACCAATTCAAAGACAAAGACTGAGTGGGTTAAAAAAACAAGACAAGAAACTTACCACAAGAAACTTACCTTAAATATAAACACATAAATATATTTAAAAAGTAAAGATTTGGGGAAAGATATACCATGTTAACACTAATCAAAGGAAAGTTGGAGAAGTTCTATTAATTTCAGAGAGTAAACTTTAGAGCAAACAACATTATTAGTGATAAAGAGGAGCATTACATAATAGTAAGTAGCCCATTCTCCAAGAAGGTGTAACAATACTTAATGTGTAGTCAGCTCTCCAAGACAACATCTATATCTATCTATCTATCTATATCTATCTATCCCTGAAAACAGAGCCCCAAACTGAATGAACTGCAAGGAGAAGTAGATGAATTCACTATGGTAGTTGGAGACTTCAGAACTTCTTCATAAAGAATAGACAGATCACTGGGCGCCGTGATTACATGCCTGTAATCCTAGCAGTTTGGGAGGCTGAGGCAGGAGTTCAAAGCCAGCCTTAGTGAAAGTGAGGTGCTAAGCAACTCAGTGAGACCCTGTCTCTAAATAAAATACAAAATAGGAGTGGGGATGAGGCTCAGTGGCTGAGTGCCCCTGAGTTCAATCCCTGGTACAAAAAAAGAAGAAGAAGTAGAAGTAGAAGTAGAAGAAAAGAAGAAGAAGAAGAAGAAGAAGAAGAAGAAGAAGAAGAAGAAGAAGAAGAAGAAGAAGAAGAAGAAGAGAAGGAGGAAGAGGAGGAGGAGGAGGAGGAGGAGGAGGAGGAGGAGGAGGAGGAGAAGAGGAGAAGAGGAGAAGAGGAGAAGAAGAGGAGAAGAAGAGGAAGAGGAAGAAGAGGAAGAGGGAGAGGAAGAGGAAGAGGAAGAGGAAGAGGAAGAGGAAGAGGAAGAGGAAGAAGAAGAAGAAGAAGAAGAAGAAGAAGAAGAAGAAGAAGAAGAAGAAGAAGAAACAAATCCAGCAGGCAAAACGTCAGTAGGAACACAGTTGAACTCGCCCTAATCAACTAAATCTAATTAATGTTTATAGAATATTGCATCTAACAACAGCAGAATGTACTTTTTTCTCAAGCTTACATGGAATATTCACCTTGATGGGCTACATTTTGGGCCACAAAACACACCTTAACAAACTTAAAAGAACAGAAATCATATGTGTGATCTCAGACCTCAATGGAATCCTTTAATTCCCCAAACAGAAAGATAGCTAGAAAATCCCAAAATATTTGAAAATTAATACAGTTCTAAATATATTACACATTAGTCAAAGAAGGAGTCTTCAGAGAAAGAAATAATATTTTGGACTAAACAAAAACAAAAATATAATTTGTAGAATGCAGTGAGAGCCATGCTTAGAAATCTACAGGCTTGAACGTGTATATTAAAAAAGAATGCCAAGCCAGAAAAAGGCAGAGGAGAAAGGAAAACAGACCAGCATGTCTCATGAACACAGATGCAAAAATCCTGAATGAAATATTAGCAAATTAAATCTGTCAGTGCATAAAATAACTATAGTATGGTCAAGAGAATTTATTCTAGGTATGCAAGTCTGGTTCAACATTTGAAAATTGATTAATAATTATAATCTATCACCTCAACAGGCTAAAGAAGAAAAATCATATGATCATATAAATAGATGCAGAGAAAACACTTGATAAAATAGTACATTGAGAATGATTTTTTTGCAGTTTATAAATATCTATTTTTATATCTAGCTATTCCAAATCTATACAGAAAAATGCTGGCAGATGAGTTCTATTTTTTTCTTCTTGCTTCTCTGAGTTTTCTAAGTATTCTATAAAATTTTCTAAAAAAAAGCATGCAAATGCTTTTTTAAAAAAAATGACTTTAAAAATCCTTTATTGGTTTGGCAAGGGTCTACTGACAGGAGCAGTAAGGCCACAGGTAAGTCAGGCTCACCGCTGCATGCTATAATCCCAGCTACTCGGGAAGCTGAGGCAGGAGGATCCCTTGAGCCCAGGGGTTCTAGGCCAGTCTGGGCAATAAAATGAGACCTTTCTCTCTCTCTCTCTCCTTTTTTTTTTTTGTGATATTGGGAATGAACCCAGGACCACTTTACTTTTGAGCTACATCTCCAGCCCTTTTTATTTTTTATTTTGAGACAAGGTGTTGCTGAGTTGCTGGGACTGACTTCAAATTTGTAATCTTGCCTCAGCCTCCCAAGTCACTGGGATTATAGGCATGTACTACTACACCTAGCTAGAAAGACCATATCTTTTAAAAAAACAAACATAAGAAATAGCTAAAGAGGGTAAATCCACAAGTTTTCTAGTGTCCTGTTGAGGGGGACACTAGTAGAGTGTCCAGGTGGCCCTGACCTAGTAGAGTGTTCAGGTGATTTGATATTTCCATTGTGTAGGCAAAATTCAGACACAGAACAACACAGAAACCTGTCCCCACATCATCCCCATTGACCCATTTTGTATAAACTCTGAGAATTGCTGATATCATGATAAAAGCAGTTTTTCTTGAGATCTCTGACATCAATCTAAGTAAGTGAATCTATAGAATAAGTTGGTTATACATGTGTGCACATGAGCGCACACACACGCACACACACACACACACACACACATACAAACACACACATAAAGTTTACATTGCCAAAAGTTCAAAGTATAGATATTTATAGTATCAATTCTGACTAATTTAGTTTTTTCAGATTTCCATACAGCCTGTACATATAACTTATGATTTTCTATGGCCTTAATCAATTTTGCTCTTCTGCTGACCTGCCCTCTTCCTTTCAGCCCACTGACTTGGTTCCAGGGGTTCTGATTTTCTTTGCAGGACTATCCTGGTGCTATTACAGAATCTTGCTTTCTGCCTGAAATTCTTGCTTCCTCTCTGTCCTATTTTTTTCTTCCTTACGTCGTGAGCGTTTTTCATCTCATTATTTTCCTTCTTGATTCTGTTCCTAGGACTTCACTAATTCTGGGGTGGTGATTTACTCTCCCTCCTGCCCCAACTTGGCTCAAATTTGAGTTCTACCTCCATCAAATTCTTCCATAGCTGGCTTTGTAACCTTGGCAAAGTCATGGTCCTATACTGTACCTGTGCTTCTTTTTGGCATGTGCCATTAGGATCAAAACAATGATCTAGCGGACGGAGAAGATGGCCTTAGCTACTTAGGATGTCATGAAAGGATGGAAAATTTAAAGCGATGAGGAGAGAACCCTGGAAAAACTGTATCAATTTTTTCTCCTGAAAAGACTCTTCACTGTTGAAAAGAGTGAGGGAAAAATACACAGTTCAAAGCACTGAGAAGCAGAATTATCTCCAAGGAGAGTACTTTTAATTTTGGATGTCAGAGGCTGTTTTATAGATTATGTGCCTTTGAATGAATTTATTCCATTGGAATTTAGGGAAGTCTCCTTGCATGGAGAATTAATCATACATGTATTATCTTAATATGGGAATTGTTTTTAGACAATTAAATAATATGTGCTCATTATAGAAAAGCTAAAAAACATAAAAACCTTTAAAGAAAAAATAATCTAGAAAAATCCTAACATTTTGTTGTATTTCCCTGTTTATTTTTCTTTACAAAATTTGGATCACATTTCATTCACAGTTTTCTCTTTCTTTTCATATTTTCCTGTATGTGCTGAGTGTTTATACACATATATGTGTATATATTCAATAGATAAATATTGTATATATGTATTTTTTAAGTTTTTCTTTTGAGATGGGGTCTTGTTAAGTTGCTTAGGTTGATCCCAAACTCATAGTCTTCCTGCTTTAATCTCCCAAGTAGCTGGGACTACAGGCATATGCCACTGTGCCTGGCTTTGTTTTTACTATATTCTTAATCATTCCTCCAAGATGATATTTTTAATGACTGCTTATAATTCCATTGAATGACTATATTATGATTTATTCAGCTAACCCCTGTTATTGGATATTTGTGAATCCTGTTGCAAATAACACTTCACTACAAATATTTGATCCTCCATTTTTGAGTACTTATCCAATTACACTCTTAAAATAGGCTCCTTTTCTGCACTTTATACTTCCAAGTTCCCCTAGTGTGCCTGAGTCCTGGCTGATATTTAGGCAGCATCATCAAGGTCAACTTCAGTGGGGCTAAATGATAATGATGCTTCGAGTGGAGGATTTGCCATGGCAGGACTGCTTCTATTACCTTCTGGTACCAGTGATACCTATGAAATGGTAAACTTGACCAAAGGCAGCTGCTGTTGTGTTATAAATGAGTTACTATCTGTGCCTAGGTCAGCTGTTGTAGGCTGCAACCATGGTATACCCCTAAAGTGATGCCCTAGGTTGTACTCCAGGGCTTGCACCTGCTTTCATTGACAAACCATTTCTTTTTTCTAGTGGGGTGCTTCTAAGTGAGGCCAGCATCTGCAGGAATGGTAGAGAAAGAGAAATACCCCTAACCAACGTTCTCCTTGGTAAGAATGGCCTCACTGCCAAGCTGAGTCTGGGGTTGCTGGGTGAGAGCTGGCCATGTTGTAGTGAGCCAGGATGTGTTTGTGGGTGTGTGCATGTGTGTGTGAAAGAGGGTAGAGAAATCGAGTCTTCTGCCAGTGAGATTGTCAGATACCCTCCAAGGACTACACAATTTTCTGTCTTTTCCTGGATGATTCCATTTTCTTCTTAGCCAGTTCAGGTTACCATAATGAAATACACGTGGAATGAGTGCCTTAAACCACAGATGTTTATTTTTTCACAGTTCTGGAGGCTAGAAGGCAGAGATGAAAGTGCTGGCGGCTTTGGTTTCTGGTGAGGACTCTCCCTGGATCACAGACTGTTGCCTTCTTGATGGATCCAACACGGCCTTTCCTCTGTGCTCATGTGGAATGAGACAAAAGACTAGGAGAAAAAGAGAGATTATTTCCTCCTCTTCACTCTAAGATCACCGCACCTGTTGGATCAGTGACTCACTCTTATGGCCTCATTTAATCTTAGTTACCTCTTAAAGACCCTACCTCTAAATGCAGTAAGATTGAGGGTTAGGCTGTAACATATGGATTTTGGTGGGACATAAACATTTGTTCTGTAACATTCTTATATCCTGATTTATTTTTTCCCATAGGATGTATCATCTTTTAAAATATCAAGTGAGCTGGGCACAGTGGTACACACCATAATTCCAGCAACTTGGGAGGCTGAGGCAGGAAGATTGTAAGTTCAGAGCCAGACTCAGCAACTTAGTGAGACCCTGTTTCTAAATAAAATATAAAAAAGGGCTGGGGGTGTGGCTCAGTTGTTAAATACTCCCAAGTTCAATCTTCAGTACCCCCCAGAAGTTAAATATTAGGTGATTTGTTTATTTATGAAGTTGGTTATTACTTACTTCCCACTGCTAGAGTATAAGCTCTATGAGGGTAGGAGTCTTTGTTTTTCATGAATGTGTCCAAGAGCCAAGAAGAGTAGAATGAATGAATGAGGTCAGCAACCATGATGGTCAAGGCAAGGAAAAAAAAGTGGGGAGAAGGGAGAGAATTAAGTGCCACAGTCAAATATGGAAAACTTCAAGAAATATTAAATATCTAGGAAGGGGAATTGAGAGCTATCTGTGTTAGCTGGCTTTCCATTGCTGTGACAATGTACAGCTTATAAGGAGGAAATCAGTATTTCAGTTCATGTTGGCTGGATCTATTGCTTTGGGCCTGTGGTAAGGAAGAACATTGTGGCAGGAAGCACATGATTAAACAAAGTTGCTAACCTCATGGTGTTCAGGAAGGAGAGAGAGAGAGAGAAAAAGAGGTGTGTGGGGAGGGAAAAGGAGGGACAGAGAGAAGAAAGAGTAAGGAGGGACAGAGAGAAGAAAGAGTAAGGAGCCTAGGTCCCAATATATTCTTCAAGGCATGCATCCAATCACCAACTTCCTGCAACTGGGTCCAACCTCCCAAAGTTCTACCTCTTCCCAATAGTGCTATCAGCTGGGGACCAAGCTTTCAGCATATTTGGGCACATTTAATATGCTCGACATTCTCCTACTCAGGAACTGCTGATCCCTTGTTCAGAAACAGGACTGGGGAGAAACCCCACATTTTAGTTCACATGTGTGTCCCTTTGAGTTATGGTGGGAGCAATGGTGTCATAGTCTGCTCAGGAAGCTGTGACAAAAATATCATAGATCTGGCAGCTTTAGTGACATAAATTATTTCTTAAGAGTTCTGGAGGCTGAAAGTCCAAGATCAGGGCCAGCATGGTTGATTCTGGTGTGGGTTCTTTTTCTGGTATGAAGACAGAGAGCTTCTCCCTGTGTCTTCACATGGCAGGGAGAGGGCTGTAGTGTCTCTTCCTCTTCTTCTGGGGCGCTAATCCCATCATGAAGGCCCTGCCATCATGACCTCATTACCTCCAAAGGCCTCATCTGCAAACATCGTCATATTGGGCATCAGGCCTTCAACATATGAATTTAGGAGACACACAAGTCAGTCCAAAGCGGATGGTATAGCATGTGGATCTAAGGGTCCAGACTCATGAGATGCTAGGGGGAGTAGAAAGGGACACTGTTCATGTAGAACATGACTCCTCAGGCACTGGGACATTATATAGCCAGGTGACGCCACAGCATACTCACATTGGTCAGAGCCTGTCTAGGAGGCTGCTGTCTACTCATCCCTTTTCTAGATCTTGTGGAAATGTAGTCACTAAGAGCTCTGATTTCATACCGTTCATGGAGAACATGATTTTTAATGAATGATTAGATTGGACCCCTTTTATTTATAAAAATTACTGGGGCTCCTGGGGATGAAGTATAGGTAAGTACCATACTATTTAAAATATTGTGCCTTACAGAAATATTTAGATACTCATGAGAAATTATACTTCATAATATCTTAAAAATTTTTTTTGTAGTTGTAGATGGATAGCCTGCCTTTTTTATTTATTTATTTTCATATGGTGCTAAGGATTGAAGCCAGTGCCTTACATGTGCTAGGCAAGCACTTCACCGCTGAGCCACAGCCACAGCCCCCTTCAATAATATCTTAGCTAGTTTTTTTCTCTGGTGAACTTCAGAATTATTTTCTTATAATCTAAATAAAAATATTGAGATTTCAATCAGAGCTGTTTTAAAACCATAAAGGATTTTGTAAAGCATCAACATTTTTATAGTACTGAGTGGTTTCATTCAGGAACATGTTTGGTTTCTGCATTCTTTTCAAGTCATTTATGCCTCTCAATAATTAAGTTTTGTAGTTTCCTTCATACCTTCCCCCTTTTTGTTACTGCTATTCTTTTAATGTATTAAAGTTTTTGTTGGAATTGTGAATGGAAGAGCTTTCCAGTATATTTCTAACAATTAATTGCTATTATGTTGGAAAGTATTGCTATCTGTGTAGTTTTCCTATATTAAGCCATCTTACTGAACTCATTAGTATGGTTTGTTTGGTTTTAGTTTATTTTTTGAGTTTTCAGTCATATTATCCATATACAATAGTTTTGCACTCTCTTTTCCAGTGCCTATGATTCTTATTTGTTTCCCATCATTTCTTTTTTTTTTAAAAGAGAGTGAGAGAAGAGAGAGAGAGAGAGAGAGAGAGAGAGAGAGAGAGAGAGAGAGAGAGAGAGAATTTTTAATATTTATTTTTTAGTTCTCGGCGGACACAACATCTTTGTTGGTATGTGGTGCTGAGGATCGAACCCGGGCCGCACGCATGCCAGGCAAGTGCGCTACCGCTTGAGCCACATCCCCAGCCCCCCCCCATCATGTTCTTGACTTCCAATTTTTAAATTATAGTGGTAGAGCAAATTTGGTTGTAATTTTTGGGGAATGTTTCTATGGTTTCAATGGCCTTTCTTCTAAAGGCTACTCTGGTCTGTGTACCCTCCTCAGATTTGTTCCTTGTCTTTCCATGCTCTGTTGTACTACAGGGAACTGAACTCTGCAGGTTGTATGTCTCAAGGCTCCCATGTCTGCTGGCTTCTGGCAGGGGGCAGCCAGTGAGTGATCCTGACAGAGGAAAAGGCGAAGCCAGGGCATTCCTTCCCTATTCTCTGCCACAGAGAGCAATCCAGAAGCAGCTGCATGCATTTTATAGCTCCAGCTCTGGCCAGATGGGTGTCTCTGTGGTCCTAGCTTCTGTGGGTGAAACTAATCCCTGGGCTCAGGAAATACCCCTTCCCCTTTCGTGCTTCTCCAGTGAGGCTGCCCTAGCAAGAAGGCCTCTGCCCCAGACCCCACATTTTAGAGGGCCCCACATATCACAGAGACATACTAAATAACTATTGAAGAATTCATGGTTGCCTCTGTGTGTTGGATCCTGCATCAGAGATGGCACACCATGGCTGTTGGCCCTGAATATCCGCTCTTCTGGCAAGTATAGTACAGGTCCAAGGGAAATGCTTTGGGACACCTCTCATCCTGAGTCCTCCAAACAAAAGACAATTGCTTGTGAGTGCCATTAACTTCAGTGGGTTGCGTTGCTGCTGATCTTGGGGGTTGACACTGCTTTGGAGTGCTGAGAGGATCTGGGGGTAGAAGCACTTAGATACAAGAGAAGACAAAACAATTAACTTGTCATTCCTTCTTCCCAGATAGCTCTGCATGCAGAAGATTTTTGAATACGGAAGTATCATTTTCCAGAAGTGATGAGTATCCATTGTCTTTCCTCCTTTTGTGTTCCAATTCACAGTTCTAGAGTTACACATAAAGTAGGGTGGCATTTCACAACCGTTGCACACAGTAACTAAGGAATGTTTTGCAATATTAAACAATTCATTTTGCTTTTACCTATAAGTGTATTTCTGGACCTAACCTGAATTTTGGCTTAAAATTTAGAAACATGCTAACACCACATATGGTACATAATTTGAATGTGTTACTAGAGATGTAGTCTCAACTTGAAACAATAGTCATGAATTTTTTTGGAGAAACGAAAATAATTTTTTTCTGATATATCTTAAATCTATTCATTGATTGAAACACATTTAAATTTGACCTGTTAGACATTTTAATATACATGACGGAAAAACTGACTAAATGCTGCTAACATCATGAAATTTAATTTAGAAAAGATATAAGATGCACTAGGAGATCTAAATGAAATAACAGAAGATGCTCAAATACAGAGAAAAGTGTGAACTTCTGTGGAAAATGAAATTAATCTAGGATTTGTTCTATATATAATTCTTTGAGGTGAATTATTGTTTGCTATTAATAATGTAAATAAAAACAGACCCAAGTATGCTAATTTATCACTTGAGAATAATTTTAGAAAAATTCTTAAAAGTTTAAAGAAAGAATTGAAAATAAAAATAAACTACCTATGAGAGCAAAGTTGTATTTTTAAAAAATGAAATAAGAGCCAGGTACGTAATCATGTGCCTATAATCCCAGCTTCTCAGAAGGGAGGCAAGAGGGTTATATGAGTCCAGGAGTTCAAGGCCAGGATAGACAATGTACAAGACTCTGTTCCAAACAAGAGCACCCACAACAAAAACAAACAAAGCAAAAACAAACAAACAAAAAAAAAAAGAAAATCAAGGCACCTGTAATGACTTTAAGGAAGGCTCATAATCTCAAAGTAATGTCTATAGAAATGATTTTCCAATCATTATAGATCAAGATATGGTCTTGATTGAAGACAGCTGAGGACAAATTAAGCAATATACTCCAGTTTTGGGTTTTCTTTGTTTCAGACTTGAAATATTGTATGGATGAAGAGATAGTAAAAATAGTGATACAAGTGATAATGTTTATATAATAAAAGTGAAATATAGTATTTTCTGTATTAATAACAACTTTTATGTATGATTGTTATAATGCTTGAACAGAACATATAAAATTCCAAATATAAGTATTATTTTAAGAATTTTACTGACACTTCCAATGAAAGTGTTTATGCCCCAGTAAAGTTTTGCCAAGTCAAAATTAATTTTAAATAACAAAACTATATAAAAACTAAAATGTTTGTCAAAAACATCTGGCACTACCATTAACAGAATGTAAGTTATGTGAAATATTGTGATTATAACAATAGAATGAATGATTTTTTAAAAAATAAAAGTCAAGAAAAATGTCTTATGAAATGTATCTAATAACCTATTACCCTTATTTTATTACTCTTTGAATATTGCTGGCCTAGTAACACATATACAATTATAATTAATTTGGTTGACATTTTACCAACAACTATTCATACACAAAATATAACTCAATAGTTCAAAATTTTGTCATCATGAAGATATTTGTAAGGTGGAGAGATGTTTTTATTTAACAGCCCATCATTTGACCTACAACTTTTAAATATTTGGGCATGGGATGGTTGTAGCTCAGTGGTAGAGCGCTTGCTTTGCACGTGTTAGATCCTGGGTTCGATCCCCAGCACCACATAAAAATAAATAAATAAAAATAAAGATATTGTGTCTATCTACAACTAAAAAAAATATTTAAAAAAATGTTTGGACCTACAATATGTGGGCCTCCTCTATGAGCTTGCACTGGTTTTTTGAATGTTGCTGGTAAGTCTGTCTTCAGCCCAGGGTGGTAGTGGCTTTCTGCTGTCAACTTCCTGTTGCCTGCTTAGATTCTTGGTCTCACATTATTCTTTCATATTACATAAATCAGTTGATACATGTATGTTCCTTTATGCCCCCCTTTTTTTCTAGAATTATGGGTTGAGTAATGTCCCCTCAGAAGATACGTTAAAATCCTAACCTATAATACTTCAGAATGTGGCCTTTTTTAGAAGTAGCATTAACCAAAGGTTATGATTTGGATGTAAGGTGTTCCCCAAAAGCTCACATGATAGACAGTGCAAGAAGGTTAAGAGGAGAGATGATAGGGTTGTAAGAGTCTTAACCAAATCAGTGATTTAATCCCCTGATAGGGATTAACTGATGTAACTGAAGTGGTAGGGTGTGGCTGGAGGAGGTGGGAATTGGGACTTGGCTTTGGTGTGTTTATTTGTATCTGGAGAGTGGAGATTGTCTGCTTCTTGATCACCATGATGTGAGCTGCTTCCCTCTGCCACACAGTTCACCATGATGTTCAGCCTCATCTCGAGCCCCGAAGAATGGAGCTGGCATTCTCTAGACTAAGACCTCTGAAATTGTGAGCCCTAAAATAAACTTTTCCTCTTCTATAGTTGTTGGGGTCAGATCCTTTAGTCTCAGCAGTGAAAAAGCTGACTAAAACACCACAGATGTAATTAGTTAAAATGAGGTCATTCTGTTTCAGGATAGGCCCCAATCCAATACAGTGGGTGTCTTTATGAGGAGAAGGAAATTTGGAGAACAAAGATGCACAGAGGCAAGATGATGTGAAGACATATGAAAAAAGACAGTCATGGGACAACAGAGGCAGAGACTGGAGTGAAGCATCTACCTCTAAGCCAAGGAATGGCAGGAAATGCCAGTGAACTCTGAAGGTAAGATGAGACAAGGAAGTTCTTTCCTTACACGTTTCATGGCCCTTCCAACTTATTGATTTTGAACTTCTAGCTTCCAGAACTGTGAGACTATACATTTTTGATGTTTCACTACATGTAATTTGTGGTAATTCGTCCTAGAAGCCCCAGGGGATGGTCCAGATGGCATCCTAAAGGTACTCTTTGTTAGCCTTTGTGTGAGTATTCTTATAGTCTGGATACCTAGAAGTACATCTACGGAGTCAAAGACATGTGTCATTTTCATCTTAGCAGCGACTACATGTTGTCTTCCAGAGTGGCCGCATAGCTTCATGTTCCTACAGAAGCACATGACAACATGCCCAGCCAAAACCTGATATTAACAGATGTACATTTTTTCTCCATCTGATGGGTAAAATCTGTATTTATTTTTTTTATTCTACAGATTTACTAGAGAGGTTGTTTTTTTAATATTTAGTTTTTAGTTTTAGGTGGACACAATGTCTTTATTTTTTATGTTTATGTTGTGCTGAGGATCAAACCCAGTGCCTCATGCATGTGAGGCGAGCACTCTACCACTGAGCCACAATCTCAGCCCGAGAGGCTGTTTTTAATGTTAATTTTCCATTTGAATTTTCTTTTCTGTAAATTGTCTTCTAATAAACTCTGCCTGTTTTTATGTTGTGCTATTTGTTTTATTCCTACTAATTTGAAATATCTCTGTATGCAGGAGATGATCTTATTCACTTTAAGCTCTTTCTAGTTTAGAAAGAGCTTTTAAATATCAAGCATATTTGTTGGACTTAATTGGTTGCTTTTTCAGCTTCTAGTGAGATGATCAAATGATATTTCTTTGACCTATTGATATAAGGCACCTGTAATTGTAAGAACTTTAAAAAGCAGAGCAGTTAAATATTTATGGGTGAAAGGAATGATGCCAGCATGAGGCTTTTCAGACATGTTGGAGGGTGTGTCTAGTGTGGAGGTTTGCTTTAGAAAACAGGCTGAAGACTTGGGCAGGGTCTGGTAGGGGTGTAATGGCTTGGGGCTTTATTGTGCAGGCAGAAGGACTATGCAGAATTTTGAATAAAAGATAACTGTAGAATTTAAGGAGATTAATATGGTGGGATGGTGGCAGAAGAAGAAAATAAAAACAAGGAGTAGATCTAGATGCCCAGGAACACAGCGAAAAGAGCCTTTTGCTTAAATGATCCTATGGGAGAAAAAAGAAGGAGGGAAGCTAAGCAATGTGACTAATAAGCTGAGATTTAGAAAGAAGGTCTTTGTAAAGAAAGAAGCGTACCTGCTCAAGCATAGATACTAGCATGCCACAGACTTGGGGAACTGTGTTGGAAGGGTAAAAGCTCAACATCTCTTTTGGGTTACACATAACATTCAAACTGGGCAAAATCAATTATGAAAACAACAATAAGAATATGTAGGAGGTCTTTCTCTGGGAAACTCATGTAGTATATTGATAGATGGCAAAGAGGGAGCATTCTTTATCAACTTTTATTTTGCTTCTAATTGACGATGTCAAAGAGGATTTTCAGACTGAAGGTGGAGTGTGGAGTAGAGTGAATATGGTAGATGAAGACAGTGCAGAATGAATGAGTGAACAAACTGTAGTTCAGCCTTCCTCTGTTCTAGGTGAACCAGGAAATGTAGAGAGCTGTCAATATCTCAGCCTCTGCTGGAGAACCTAGATAGAGCTTGCAGAATGTGAACATTGCTTTTAAAAAAGGTGCACGTGAACAATTAGAATTACTAATAAAAAAATCTAAAAATCTAGATTTCACAAACAGAAAATCAGTCATCTTTTTTGAAAGTCTCATTACAATTTTATTAAAAGGTTTTAGTATTGCTTTTTAAAATTTGTTCTAAGTAGTTATACATGATATCAGAATGCATTTCGATTCATTGTACACAAATGGAGCACAACTTTTCATTTCTCTGGTTGTACACGATGTAGAGTCATACCACATGTGCAGTCATACATGTACCTAGGGTAAAGATGTTCATCTCAATCCACTATCTTTCCTACCCCCATTCTCCCATTCCCTTTCCTCCCTCCCCTTTGTCTAGTCAAAGTTCCTCCATTCTTCCCATGCCCCCTTCATTATGGGTCAGCATCAGCTTATCAGAGAGAACATTCAGCATTTGGTTTTTTGAGATTGGCTTAGCATGATATTCTCTAACTCCATCCATTTACCAGCAAATGCCATAATTTCACCATTCTTTATGGCTGAGTAATATTCCATTGTATATATGTACCATAATTTTTTTTATCCATTCATCTATTGAAGGGCATCTAGGTTGCTTCCACAGTTTAGCAATTGTGAATTGTGTTGCTATAAAAATTGAAGTGGCTGGGTTACTATAGTATGCTGTTTTTAAGTCTTTGGGGTATAAACCAAGGAGTGGGATAGCTAGGTCAAATAGTGGTTCCATTCCAGTTTTCTAAGGAATTCTCCATACTGCTTTCCAGATTGGTTGCACCGATTTGCAGCCCCACCAGCAAGGAATAAGTGTATCTTTTCCCCTACATCCTTACCTACACTTATTGTTGCTTGTATTATTGATAACTGCCATTCTGACTAGCATGTGATGAAATCTTAGAGTGGTTTTGATTTGTATTTCTCTAATTACTAGAGTTATTGAACATTTTTTCATATATTTTTTTGACTGATTGTATATCATCTTCTGAGAATTGTCTGTTTAGCACCTTAGCCCATTTATTGTTTGTTTTTCTGGTGTTAAGTTTTTTGAGTTCTTCATATACCAGATCAGTGATCTTAATGCCATTCTGGGGCAAGATTCTAAGATGCATACAAAGGGCATGACTGTGGGCTTCCAGAAGAGGAAGCCAGGATCATCAGAACTCTACATGGGTCATGTATAAATGAGACAGACTGATCAAATTTTCTTCTTCATGGATTCACATGACTTGCAGATGGAGAAGGTATTAACTAAAAGGACCACAGGAGGTATCACAAACCACAGACAAGCTAGCAGAAGGCATCGATGAGCAAGGGGCATCTGGCTTGGAGGAAAGAAGACTTTGATGGCTAATGTCAAGTATCAGAAGGAATATTCTATGGAAGATGAATCAATGTCATCTGAGAGTAAAAATAAGGCCAATGGGTAGGAGTTACAGGGACCTAGAATAAGGCTCAGTATGAGGAAGAGCTATCTAACAACCATCCACACTGACAGTAGAGTGGGCCACTTGCTGATAGAGTGAATTTCTCATCTCTTCAAGTATGCAAGCAGAAGCTGGCCATTCACTTTTTAGGAAATGTTCTGAGAGAGAATTATGCATTATTGTATGGCAGACTCCAAAGTCTCTTCTGATTCTGAGATTTTATGATCTAGGACAGTGTTGGTGTCAGTGGGAAGGAATGGCTTAGAAACATGGAGACAGTGATGCTGTAATAACAGGGTGGAAGGAAATGGAAGAAAACAGGGCAGAAACCTAGATCACTCAACTGAAAAAAGAACCATGCATTCCTATAGTATAGAGCAAGTGTTACTAGCACAAGGGCAAGCTTCCTCAGGGAGTTCCCTGTCCAGGTTCTTGACATCCCAAGCAAAGAATGGAGTAAACTTGAAAGAAAACACTCAGAGAGAGCAGAGTGGGATGAGCTGCAGAGTAGCTCAAGGCCAGGTCCACATAGTACAGCTCACTACTATTGGACTGTGTTAGTACTCTCCCTTCTCGCCTGAGTGGATGTGGGGTTGATTGGCACGTTGAATGACAGATGAATTTAACACAATTTCTTCTCTTTACACATGATTAACCCTCCCCCAAAGCACAGAGGGGGAGCAAACCACAGTGTTAATGATAAGTTAAATGTCAACTAGCTACAAGTTAACTTAGGTCAGTCCCTTGGGCTATTGCACATGCACAAGATAGGGGACTTTTCCTTCATGGTCTGAAATTCCCCTTGTGGTCTTCTAGCTTCCTCCCTTTACCTCCAGATGACTCAGTTTCCCTTGTCAGGAAGGAGCTTGGTAGATTATTGGATGGGGATTGAGGGCCTTGGGGGTGCCAAGAGTCCTAAAGGGCAGTCCCTTCCCTGTGCCCTATCTCCTAACAGAAGGATCCACCATCTTCTGAGCCCCAAAGACCAAGATCATCCCCAAATGGTATAAGGCTGATCACAAATAATTGCACTTCAAAGGAGATCTTGATTAACATCATTCACAGGATTTTCAGGATTTCACCAAGGACAAAAACTGGAATGTTAGTGATGTTTGAAAAGAGGAGAGCAATGTCCCTCCAGATCCCTTTTCCATGCAAAGACTGAAACACAAGCCTGCTGAGATCCATGGGTGAGTGCACAAGGCACATCCTTGGAAGCAGGCCTAAGGTACAGGTCAGAGGGAAGTTAAAAAGCAAGACCAAGAAAGGGTGAACTGACCACTGAGGGAGGAAAGTCAGTGACAAATGAGCAGGTATTCCTACTCTGAGTAGGCACTGCCTGGCCTGCCTGCTGAAGGTCTCAGAAGCTGGTTCTAAGGATGCCGGGAGAGTCAGGAACCAGAAGACTGAGGTTGTAATGCTGACTGGGTGGAATTTCCCAAGTGACCTTGTAGGTGTCATTTCACCCCTCTTCTTCTTTCCTGTTATGGTATGCAGGCTCCCTCTTACCTTAAAAATGCTCTGTGCTTTAGGGAGGAAAACAGCTTCAGAAATTTACAATAGCCTCATGTGTTCCCAGTGTGTGCGCTGTGGTTCACTATTTTCAGGGCCAGGGCAGGGGGTGGAAGAATTGGTAAGAGGAGGTAGAAAGGAAGTTGAGAAGATACTGTGGCCAAAGTCACTTGGCTTTGCAGTGATATCCTAGGGAACCTCGAGGGTGAGGACTGGCACAGGGCACGTGTCTGGCACCCAAGAACCCAGCAGCATCCTCAGGCTCTGCTGTCCCTTCAGTAAATCCCATTGCAGAATTCGGGGGCGAAAAGCAAGGCACGCCCCTCCCCCACTAGATGGCACTGAAAGGCCTTGTTCGCGATTTTTAAAATGCAGGGAGCAGAGGGAAAAAAAAAAGACAAAAAGAATATGGTGGAGGTGTGCTCATTTTGACTTGCAATCCTCGTTGTGCAAAGCAGGCTGCCTGGCACTCTCTTTCCCCAGGACAGCTCTTTACTCGGCAGTGCGGGACCTTGGCTTTGGAGTGTGAAAAAGAATGGTGTGCTTTAAGAGTGAAAACCCCAGTATCTGGAGCTGGGAGGGAGGCTCCCAGCCTTTGCGGCTCGGTCTCACGTGAGCGAAGAAGGGGGCGGGGGTTGGGATGAAACGGGCTTGCCTGGGGGCCACTGGATCAAGGTCCGGGGTCCAGCATTACCTCCCAGTGCCCCTGCAGAACCCAGACCCAGCTGTCACTCTCAGAAAATGACACACCCTGCATTGAGATTGCCTTTAACCCTGCCTCCCCTCAAAGCACAAGCCCCCCAACATTTTCAAAATATTTACTAACCCTCCCCTCTTATTAAAATTCTTTTTCTGGTCTTGAAAGTACAGATCAAATTTCTTCTTTCTTTTCCTGCGAGGAGGGAGGGCAGGTGTAGGTGTGTGTGTGTTGGGGTTCAGGGCGCTAGCTTGGGGCTGGACTGGGGCTGGGCGGTGAACCCGGCGGTCACTCTTTGCTCAGCTCTGGGTGGAAACGCCTGTAGCTAGCAAGGTAGTGCCTGTGGCTTCCCAGGAGAAGACAACCATCAAAGGCAAACCAGCTATTGAAACCTGGACGCAGGAGCTTGCCCAGCTCCTATAAAAGCCGATTCTGCAATAGGCAGTCTTTTCTTCAAAGAACTGTGTTGGATTTGAAGGAATTTTCCATGGTTCAAAAGAGCCATCCCTAAATTTATAATATACATGTAAACATGCTACATGCCACACATATGTATATGTGCATACATATGGAAGTGGTTGGGCACATACCTACCTAGACACCATTGACTTGCCTGGTCAAAGAATAAGGCTTAGACATTTCGTGCCTGGGAAATGGTGCAGTTTATCTTTAAGAAGGCTAGAAAAATAAGAGATGAGGCTCACGTTGCACGGATGACATCACTAGCTTTTGGCTGCGCGCTCCGTGTTCTCGTCTGTGGGTTTTAGCCAAGGCTGCAGCGCCCGGCGCCCGAGCAAGCCAGCGCGGCAGCGGCTTCCTCCGGCGCCCACACCCGGGCGATGCTATTTCTCAAGCCCCCGGGGCGCAGTCAGGGATCCGAGCCAGGCAGGCCTTGGAGCAGCAGCCGCTAGAGCAGGAAGCTGGGAGGGGAAGACCGGCGACCCAGCCTCCCTCCCCCACCCCCCCGCCCCATTCACCTCCGCGACCATCGTGCATCTGGAGCCTGATTGCTGGACGCCGAGGCTTGGACTGGATTCTGTGCACGCTTGCGAGTGAGCCGGCATGTCGGCGTCTGAGTGGGCTGCGAAGAAAATGGTGCAATCTGAGAGCGGCTGACCCTAGTTGGACAGAGCAGACGCGGTGCTAGAGTACCAGGGCTCAGGTGGCAGAAGGGGGCGGGTTATTTTGAGGAGCCGGGACCAGGTTTTCCTCCGTGCCTGCAGCAATTTCTGTGCACCTGGGCAGCTCGCTCTCGGGGATGCGGGAAGCCAGATGAAGTGAGGCAGAGGAGGGTCTGGAAGCATTCGGTGGACACTCCAAGGAGAAAACCTCGCTGGAGAGAGCAGCAAGACGCCCCGGGGGCTAGCTGAGGGGCTGACAGCGCGCAGCGACTGCGCGACCCTGTCCATGGTGTTGAAGGCGCTGTGCGCGGAGCTCCGAGCGCGCGGCGCTGCTCGCCCAGCGCTGTGCGCCCTCCTCTGCGCAGCCCGCCCCCTGCTCCAGTCAGCTACCGCCCAGTCTCCGCAAACCCCAGGCCAGAACTCGTCCCGTAACGCCGCTCGGGTGTCCACGCCGTCCGCTGGAGGGGACGCCTGAATGGAGAGGCCAGAGGCAGGCAACACGGGAGCTCGCGGGGAAAGGTGGGCAAAGACCGTGCGTCCGTGGGAAGCCCGCTTCTGAGAGCCCCGCGTGGGCCAGAAGGAACAAGGGACCTGCTGGTGACCAGGGAACGGATTTTTTCTTTTTAAAGACCCGACCCAGAGAGGAAGAACATTTCTGGGTGCGCATCCCAGGTCTTTGCTTACGGACGGAAAGGGGGAGAGTCCCTGAGAGAGAGACCCGGGCGAGACTCAGGACAGTTGTCCTTGGCATCTGGAGGTTTCCTTCGCCAGGCGGCCACATCGGGGGTGTTTCAATTCATCCTGTCGACTAGTGGCTCCTCTTGACAGCACCCACCCTCATCTTCCCCAGAAATCAGGAGAGTCGGTCCGGTCTCTACGTTGCACAAAGAAATCCCAGCAAGCTCCACCGCAGTTGCGGACACTTGGCATTTAGTTTCGCGGCCGAGGGCAGTGGCGCCCGAAACTCGGCTGAGCGCCGAGGCAGCCGCCTTGGAGCAGTAGCTTTCTGCGCTGCGGGGAGGGGGCGGGAAGCGGCAGTGTGGAGTTCGCCGCCGCTTGAGGCTGCACCTGCCCCGGAGGATGCCCAGGAGCCCGCAGGAGTCTCGCCGGATCAGAACTTTTTAGGCTGCCCGCCCCCATCTCCGCAGTCCCCGGGCCGTGCACCGGTAGGCAGGGGCCGAGGGGGCGCCGCGGCGCGAGTCCCCCTCTTGTCCCCATCCCCCAGCTCGGTCGCCCGCCGCTTTGTTCCGGGCGCGCGGAGGGAAGGCGAGGCTGCGGCGGATCATGCCCATGGTGTAGCCGCGAAGCGGAGGCATGGCTGCCGGAAGGTTACTGCTCTACACCGGCCTCTCGCTAGCGCTCTGCGCCCTGGGCATGCTGGCTGTGGCCATCTGCTCCGACCACTGGTACGAGACCGACGCTAGGAAGCACAGGGACAGGTGCAAGGCCTTCAATACTCGCCGGGTTGACCCTGGCTTTATTTACAACAACAACAACAACTTGCCGCTCCGGGCCAGCCGCTCACGCCTGGACCGCTGGGAGGGCAAACTCCTCCGGGCCCGGAATCGCCGGCAGCTCTTCGCCATGAGCCCAGCGGACGAGTGCAGCCGACAGTACAACTCCACCAACATGGGCCTCTGGAGGAAGTGCCACCGGCAGGGCTTCGACCCGGAGATCGCTGCCCTCATTCGGAAAGGTAAGCAGAAGGCGCGAGGCGTGGCGCTGCAGAGAGCCTGGTGCCTCTGGGTAGGCCCTGCAGCCCCTGGCCTCTGCTTCCGGCCACTAGCTGTCCATTTACCCAGGCCTGTCTGCACCCCCGAGTGCCCGAACTTACCTTCCCATAGATGGTAATGGAAAGCGGTGGAGGCTCCTTGTCTTGCTCTTGTGTGTCCAGATTCGCGTGAAATCTCATGGCCCAGGGTTGTTATCCAGGATAACGCTTCATTAGCATCCGAGAGGGAAGCGAATCTATATCGTTGTTCTTTGAAGAAGCCCTTCTTCTAATACTGATATGTCCGTGTAATAGACTCAGATTCTTCATCTTTTAGATGTCGAACTGATCCAAACAAGGAAAACAGAGGGAAAAATCATTGGTCATATAAACATCAATACATCACCAACCTTCGTGTACAGCGTTTCAAAACCTGTTGGCCGGGTAGTAGCATGTCACAATTAAAAAAATTTCTCCTTTTGAAAAAGTGGTTGACAAAAAAGTGAGTTATGTGCAATAAATAACAGCAGGGTTTAATAAGCACAACAAAAGTAATACCAAAGTTGGAATTTCAGAGAAAAAAATGTGGTTTTCAGAGCACTTACATGAAAAATATACAAAATACGCCAAAACAGAAAACAAGCTGCATTTGCTAATTGATAACATTTTATTCAACACATTAACATGATAACATAAATGAAAAATTCTCCTTATTTGATGCAACTTGTAAATCTTGTATGATTTATATGTCGTGAACCATCCTGTACCATCACCCCACTGAAATATTCTTTGGGTGTGATGTGTGTTAATATTGATCTGAAGAAATATCAGGGCTGCAGCCTGAGAAGATATGCACGTTTTGTGAGTCATGCCCCCTCCTCAATATTTCATTGACTTCAACTACTAATATGGATACTAAGGTGATAATGATGCTATTATTTGCAAGATGCTTTGAGCCCAGGACATAAAGCAGTTCTTAGTGTATCCTATCATAATGCTGTTGAGGTTACTGATGTTTTAAAATAGCATTTGTAAGAACCAATTTTGTTCTTTGATTTACAAAAGTGTTGAAACATTAGAAAAAATTAATTTGAAAAGTCAACTATTTGAGAAAGACAGGCACTGGGTACAGTCTAGGAGACCAGTTCACATTTAGGAGGTGAGGTGGGTTTAGAGAGAATCCATCTTGGTGTTTGCTTTGTAGCTTCTTTAGAATGACTAGGGATTTCAGCTGATTTAGTTACGGGTGTGTTCATAATACAGATATCCTATCTGCTTCATGACCAGGTTCTTATTAGAGCCACGTGACCCATTTGGAGCTCTACAACTTTATAAAGATGTATAGGATGTTAGGGGATTTCAGAAGAGAGCAACTTGGGCTTGGATTGAGAAAGTAGGAAAATGAGGAAGGAGGTAGAGTTGTTTTTGACAACGGGTGACAGTTTTCAGATTTCTTAAGTGTTATTTTATCTGTTCTTTTTGCTTTCTTTAAAATGGAAATGGCAGGAAGTTAGCTGAAACATGGGGAGAATTCATGTTAATAATGACTGGCAAATACTGGCAGGATATTCTTGAACACCTTCTAGAACAAGACAGATATCCTTTTTTCTGGCATGAGTTAACTCCACTTAGAGACAAGGGGATGGAATTTATGGCTTCTGGTGATTCCATCCAGGGCTCTGATTCTGTGTTACTCTGCCTGGCAATCTGACTAGAAAGGTTGACTTGGTCTGTGCACCAGAGGGATTGGTTACCATAGTGACATGTTCTTCCGGTGAAGCTGGAAACACAGTGACAGGGAAAGGGATAGGGGAAGAATGTACAACATTTTGACTCTATATCAACTGATTTTTAATTGCAGCAACAGAAAATGGACACCTACAGTAGGGGGATTGAATACACTGATACCAATGGTTGGCAGGGCATTGTATTTCACTTGAACTAATGGAAATGCTGTTCCCATCACCTCAAATACAGCAATCACTGTCAGCTTCAAGCACCTGCTTACCATGGCTGTTTCTGTCCATTTGACATTCTTGTTAGGCATTATTGAGATAGATGGCATGCCAGCCTTACAAATTGTGAGAGATTTGAGGTCACTATCTTCATTTTTAACCTTAAAGCATCATCTTTGAAAACCAGATCTGCCTTTTCCAAGTAGCAATAATACATTTTGGAAATAAATGCATTTTATATTAGAATACACTGGCAATTCCAATAAAATTTAGAACATAATTTTTAGACTTAATCAGTGTTTTTTTTTTCCCTAGGTGAGCAGATTTTATAAGGAAGTTAAAAAAAAGAAATTGATGTCCCTATATTTGAATTTAGGACATCTTATCTCACATTATTCATCAGGATCCTCAGAAAATATCTTTGGCTTTTGTCTTTTTGAAACACATTCTATTAAGATTCTGGGAGATCTGTTTTGGGCAAGGGAAAAGGAAAACCAGAAAAAAGATTATTTAAAATCTACTAATATTATGGGAAAATGTAAGATTTATCTAAATGATTGTACAGCCCTGAGTCATTTATTAAATCATCATTCATTACATTCAAAAGTACCATTTGTGCATTTTAAAAAGAAAATGAAACTGCCAAATTAATAAAACAAAAGTCAAATTTATATCTACTTTGAAGATATGGTCCTTTGGATTCATATTCTTCCTGAAATCCATTTTCTTCAATGCCTGCTGCTATTGCTGTGCCCACAAGCATGCATGTATCTGTTCACTGTGTACTTCCTTGTTTGCATTACTGAACTGTACCTTCCTGGAGGGCAGGAAGAATAGACATTTGTAAGATATATTTAACACATGCTTGATATTTGGGAATTATACAAACAAGGCTTACAGCAATGTATTCACCAAGAGCTGACTCTATAGGAATAGTTGTGTGGGAATCCAAATAAAAAATTAGTTGGAAAATCATGAGTTTAAAAGTGTGGCTATTGGGCCAGATAACATTACAAAAGATGCATGATGATACCCTCTAGGAATATTTCTTGAATAAAATCTTTGTCAAGAAATTAGGAGAACACACAATTCCTTTTGGATAACATGTCATTGGATGGACACACATCACCCAAGGTCATTATTTTTCATGTTAAAAAGGATTTTAATTATTTCCTTCTTGGAGGTAGGATTGGATAGGGGGGTGCAGCAAAGATAGATTATTTTAAATTCCCATGACCATGACCATGGAGAGTCTTAAATGAGATCTTCTTTTTTTGCTTCTGAACCTCTTCCCTGTCTCCCTGAAAAGTCACCTTAGCCACTGGGGACAGATCAATGGCAAGATCAGTTTCTGAAATCCAAGAGATTTACATCAGAAGAAGCAGCTAGGCCTGGAGTTATGGCTCAGTGGCAGAGCATGTGCCTAGCATGTGTGAGGCCCTGGTTTCGATTCTCAGCACCACTTAAAGATAAATAAATAGAGGTATTGTGTCTATCTACAACTAAAAAAATTTTTAAAAAAGAAGGAGGAGCTATTGGTAGGATTTTGTGCCAGGGAACATCTATATTCTTGGTTTCTACTGAACTATTATGTTGATAGGGTTTGAGTTAAGTAGACCCTTAACTATTACTCTAAGAACTTTTTATTAGTATGAAGATTTGCCTTTTAATAAATATTGGCCCAAGTAACCATAAAGTGGTTGTCAATTCTCAGAAAATTATTTTCATAGAACATTATGCATGCTTAAAAATGAATAATGTTGTCGGCAAACACATATTATGTATTGTATTATATGATGTATTATATGATGGATGGGCACACCCATGACCAGGATGGAGGGATAAATAAGACCTGCCTTCAAAATTAGTGTAAATCCTTGGTGTCACAGAAAACAAATTAAAGCTACAGGATAATGAGAATAGGAACAGAAATGGATTCAGAGAAATACAGAGGAGGCAATGGTGGATTGTGGCAGCAGTGGGCTGAGATAGGGAGGTTAGGGAAAGTTGTCCCAAGGAACGAAATCTAAATGGGATTTTGATGAAATTTTCAGTTGGATAGGGAGAGTATTTAAGGCAAAGGGGCTGGCGTCTGCAGAGCCATGGAGGTATGAAACAGCAGTTTGGCCTTGCAAGAGTTGATTCTGTGGGGAGGGAGAGAAGCAGAAGAGGAGCTAGAGAACAGGCAAGGACCCAGTCAAGGAGCTTATATATCAAACCCCCTGTAGCTGTGCTGCTCAGTAGGGTAGCCAGTAGCCCTATGTGGCTAATTAAAATTAAAATAACCAAAATTAAGGAAAATTTAAGAATTCCTTTCCTGGTTGTATTGGCCACATTACAACTACATAATAGGTACACGTGGCTAGTGGCTGTTGTATTGGACAGTGCAGATTACAGTGAGCATTTACAGTAGATTCCATGCCACATGGAGTCTAAAGCCTCTAAAAAGAACAAGCACATTCTTTGTTTCACATGAGAACACTTGCATGGTAATTTGGGCTTAAAATTCAGTTTATTATTTTATACTTTAGGAAAAAACTGCTTCTGGAATGTCTGCAGAAGGTTTTTAGTTCATGGTCATTTATCCTAAATCTGTATTTTATTAATTTTCCATCATTGACTCACAGAATTCTCACATACTTCTCTCTTCTTTGCCTTTCCCTGATTCCATTATAAACAACTCACTATCATGGCCACTCATGAGGCTGTGGGGCAGGAGGGTCACAGGTCAAGCCTGGCCTGCAAGACTCAGCCCAGACCCTATTTCAAAATTTAAAAATGGAAGAGTCTTAATTCTAAATTAAGGTAATTAGAATGGCTTACACACCTTGTTTTGAGCTCCATGGAGAGAAGCTCTTATACATTTTGTCATATAATTTTTGGGTATTTACTTTGCTCACTGTAGTAGATGCTCAAGTTTTATAGACATGAAGGAAATAGCCACTGTTCAACAGTTATTTATTGAGGGCCTATGGGCTGGCCATCAGGTGCAGTGTTGGATAAAATGGAGAAGCTTACATTCTGGGTGGGGGTATGGGAAAGACAATAAATTCTTATTTGTGGAATAAAAACAAGATCTAATAAAACTAATCGAGGTATAATATAGCACAAGGTAGTGAGTGCACAAAAGGGAAAAGCAAATGTAAAAAATGAGGTGGTGTTATGAGTTTTAGTTGAAGGAGACTTTGGGTGTGGTGGAAAAAAGAGAGGAAAAGCCTTCCATAGACTGGAGAGGATTTTATACATTCCCAGAGGCCAGGAATGGTTTTACTTCTAAAACTTGTGGGTCTCTGTATTTATTAGGTCCTGAAACACTGTTTGCTGATTGATTAAAAATCTTGAACCCCAGACATACCTGTTCACAAATAAACCCATGGAAACACACATGGTCTTCTACACATGACATGCATCCCTATGCCTACATGTTAATTGGGTGCTGATATGCTATGAGTGTACACACTGTTGTCCTCAATCATCCTAAAACACAGTGTACCAGGGAGGCCTGATGATTAATAGAGCTCTGGAACAGTGTGCAGAGCTCTTTCTTAGGTGTCCAGGAGAACAGAGGTATAGTTGATCCTTGTCCTAAGGGAGCTTATACTCTGGCTCAGTTTCCCAAAGTGGTGGTTGTGTGTGAGTGGATGGGACTCTTTCTCAGGAGGCCATATTTGTATCAACTGGATCAGGAAACAACTGGTCAGGGAACGCAGGAGTGAGCTCTTTTTATTGAGTCAACAAAGTCAAGGACCATATTTCTATTCCAGAAGGTCAGTTTACTTATTCTTTTATTGTAGAGTTGGTGAGGATCAATTAGAGGATAGACCTGTGTTTTTCCACTTTGGATTGTCAGTTAAAAAATACTTTTCCCTTCTCTACTTTTAGTAGATAGTTTGTCAGAATGCTAAACAGAGTCTGGTTAGTTTGACTCTGCACACACGTCACCACCACCAAAACCACCTATCCACTCTAGGTGTTAGACATTAGAATCACAAATATTTATTTAAATGCAGATACGTTTCAAACTTATTGCTCCAAGAAATATGCAGAGAAAGGAGGAAGTATGTGTGAACAGAAGGGAAACTCGTTCTTCAAAAAAAAAAATTTTTTTTAAGTTGTCGATGGGCCTTTATTATTTATTTATTTATATGCCGTGCTGAGAATCGAACCCAGTGTCTCACACATGCTAGGCAAGTAAGTGCTGTACCACTGAGCCACAACCCCAGTCCCAGGAAACTTATTCTTATGCCTTCATTGGACATCTGTTGTTTTTGAGAGACTCATACATTCTTAAATAGGACTTTGTTTCCTCATATGTAAAATATGGGTTTGGATTCTGGAATCTCCAAGTCCTTTCATGCTCTAACATGTGATAAGAAAGTTAAATTTAGGTGCAGAATAAATAATAGGAGGGGCTGGGGATGTGACTCAAGCGGTAGCGCGCTCGCCTGGCATGCATGCAGCCCGGGTTCGATTCTCAGCCCCACATACAAACAAAGATGTTGTGTCTGCCGAGAACTAACTAACTAACTAAATAAATAAATTCTCTCTCTCTCTCTCTCTCTTAAAAAAAAAACAATAAATAATAGGAACATGGTTGCGAGAGGGTATAAAGAGAGAAATGGGAAGATGGGGGAGGGGAAGAGAGAGTGCAACAAGTAGAAAGAGAAAGAGATTTCTAGATGGATCATCCCCAGGCACTAATTTGAAATAGGAAAAGGTGGAAAACCAAGCAGCTAATTTCTTACCATTTACAATCATGTGAAAAATTACCCTTTTCTATTTATAATGACTTGAAATGCTATTTTGCAGATTTGGGGTTGAAAATCTAAAAAACTAATAGAGAAAGATGGTGACAGCTGCCCAACAACGTGAATGTACTTGATGCCACTGAATTGCATGTTTCAAATGGTTAAGACAGAAGATCTGATGTTTGTCTGTTTCACCTGTGTTAGTCAGCTTTCTGTTATTGAAACAAAAATACTTGAACATTCAATTTTTTTCTTTCTATAAATTAAACATTTTTTTGAGGTGCTGGAAATTGAACCCAGGCCCTCCCTCATGCATGGTAGACAAGCACTCTACCACTGAGCTGCGTTCCCTATTAAACAACCTGAAAAACAAGTAGACGTGTGACTAAATTCCTTGGATCACTTAAAAATCATTGAATGATTTAAACTTAAAGGAAGAATGGTTTATTCTGGTTCACAGTTTTGGAGGTTTAAGTGCATGGTCAGTGTATCAGTCAGCTTTTCATCACTGTGACCAAAGTACCTGTCAAGGACAACTGAGAAGGAGAGATTTCCTGTGGCTCCTGATTTCAGAGGTTCAGTTCATGGTTGTCTACCTCCACTGCTCTGTGCTCCAGGTGAGGCCGAACATCATGAAGAAGGTGGAGGAAAGCTGCTCAGCTCGTGGCAGCCTGGAAGCAGAGTGAGAGAGAAGGGGTGGGGGACTAGACACACTTTTCCAGTGCATGCCCCTATTGACTTCCTTCCTCCAGCTAGGTCCCACCTCCCAGTAGTCTCTTCATCTGTCAATGGAACAATTCAGCAAATGATGAGGTCAGAGCCCTAATCATTGCCTAAAAGCCACACATCTAGGCCTTGCTGTATCGGTGACCATGCTTCCAACACATGAGTTTTGGGGGATAATCCAGATCCAAACCATAAGAGTTGATTGGCCCTGACCATAAGAGTCAGTAAGGTAGCACATCATGGTGGGAGCCTGTGGCAGAGAAAACTTCTCACCTTCTAGAGGACAGAAAGCAAAGAAGAGGGAAAGAGGAGGGGCAGGGGTCATAAGCACCCCTCAGGGACACTCCCCCAATGACTTAACTCCTTTTAAAGACCACCTAATAATTCTACCACCTTCCAACAGTGTCCTGAGGTAGGGACCAAGCCTCTGCTACATGGGCTTTTGGGGGACATTCAAGATAACAGACTATGGCATCCTTCAATTAATAAAATAAATAAAGAAATTTAAACAAGGAATTGGATCTGTTCTGTATATAGATACTTCATAGCCAAGGCTTTTCACTCATTCAGCACCTTTATTTAGCACTTATTTTGTGTGAGACAGTAGGCCAAGTATGCTTGGGACACAGAAGTTAATGAAATAGACAAAATTCCTGCTCTTATATGGCTTAATTTAAACATTTTTGAGCACTAGATTTTTTTTTCTTTTTCTAAACAAAAAATTGTTTTGAGGTGCTGGGGATTAAACCTAAGGCTTCATGCATGGTAGGAAGCACTCTGTCACTGAGCTGGGCCTCCATCCCTAAGCAAGACTTTTAAAGAGCACCAATATGCAAAACAAGTAGAAGTAAAGAATAATTTCCTTGGGTCATTTTAAAATCACTGAATGATAAAGAACATTTCACTGTACTTATTCTATAAATATCTTTTGAGCAGCAACTATGTCATGTACATAACCTGGAGTGGAGGATCTTGAGTGAAATTCATAGGTCCTGTCCTCCAGGAGCGAAAAAAAAAAAAAAAAAGGAGAAGGCATGTGAGTAGACAACAAATACAAGCCCCATGGTTCCATGAGAGATTTATGTGTTGGGGGCTCAGGCAACGGGGCGCCATTTCAGAGCAGTGTGGGCAGGCTTTGCAAAAAAGGAAACATGAGATCCTAAGATATTCTTAAATATCTGTGGATTAATAGGGTGAAATCATAATGCCATTTAAAAATTACTAACTGATTCTGACCAGATAATTCTTGTATAGTCTTTCATCCTTCTTCCTTATACCCAGGTTCCTTGACATTTCTCTTAAGAGACAGTTATTGCTACCAGCTTTTTATAAATTATATCAGAATCCAGGCATAGTGGTGCATGCCTGAAATGCAGTGGCTTGGGAGGCTGAGGCAGGAGGATCTCGAGTTCAAAGCCAATCTCAGCAAAAGCGGGGCTCAAAGCAACTCAGTGAGACCCTGTATCTAAATAAAATTAAATAGGGCTGGGAATGTGGCTCAGTGGTTGAGTGCCCCTAAGTTTAACCCTCGATTACACACACACACACACACACACACACACACACAAACTCATATATATGTATGTATACTCACATATGTATATTAGAGGTAGTTGTTTTACAATATTTTGAAACAGCACATATACATAGAAGGCAGGCAGTGAACAGGTGACTGAAGGATGAAAAATGTTTATCTTTGTAAATTTGTATGCACAAATATGGCATTTAAAGGACCCTTCTAGGAGTCTCTAGGAATTGTCTGCAGGTGATGTTTAGTCTGAGTACAAGCTGTTGGCATTCAAAGGAGTTTGACAGATTTGCTGCTTTTATAGGAGACTGCAGTATCTGAATTATATCAATTGATTTTTTTGGCGTCGAAGTATTTTGCCAAGAAAAGGCAATTTACTTTATATTAGGTCATCTTCCTACATTTATATCATTTCCTGCTTTTTAAAATGCCCTGCTGTTTCGTATTCAGAACCTCACTCTGTTGGACACTTTATTTTCTCTGGAGCATCTCTCATTCAGTTTTGCCCTGAATGCCTCTTCATCTTTGTAATAGCAATTCTATTTAGGCAACCTAACTCCTATTCCCCAAGGCAGTGGAGTAGTTTGCAAACCTGGAAGGGGCAGGGTTGTTTTTATCTTGAAGCTCTGTGCTTATGTGACAGTGTAGGTCAACTGGCACAACACAGAAGAGCAGGTGGAGACGATTTTGAGAGGTTGAAAATGTGTACCTAGTAGCCTGGTACTTCTGTTCCAGGCTGTGTACAAAGTAAATAGGCAAAATAAAAAGTATAAGATTCCATTAATAAGAAAACTGATAATGAGGTAAGGTATATTAGTACAACGGAAACTATCACAGTATATTTAAAATACATGTAATAGATCTATATATTTCCGAATGCATAAACATAAATTTGAGTGAAATAAGTGTGTTCATAATGAAATGGAAAGCAGGATGACATTTACATAACATTCAAGATAGGTAAAACATTAGGTGTCATTCATGGGAACGTTTTGTATTGAATGAATAAAAATATGTGTGGGACTAGTAAACATGAAGTGAAAGATGATGTTTACTCAAGAAAGGGGAGAAATAGAGTTGGGAAGGGAACCAGGGGGTTTAATAAACATCTGTGATATTTTATTTCTTAAAAAACAAATAAAAGTATCCGAGGCAAACATGGCCATCCATATAGGCACACTAAAACTATGTGAAAGATTGTTATCATTCTGACAGAAAAGCTAACATCTAATCCACACCCTACTGTTCAGTGTATAAAGTGCACTTCTTTAAGGAAAATTCTTGAAAAACTTTGTCTTTGAGGCAACTTTTGTCTGTGAGGAGTTTAGAAAAGAGGAGAATCAGGTAACTGGCAACTAACAGTTTCACTGGAAGTTACTAGTAAAGAGGTTTTAGAATAAAATTAAGTTGTATTCCTTTCCAATGTGGTATAAGAAGAGGAAATCAGTGTTTTGATGTGATTATAATTGCTGAAATAGAAACTAGTATACAAGTCACTTCCCTCTTGTTAAATTTTCTGCACCTTGTGGAGAAAAAACAAGAATTCCAAGGGCCAAAAAGTTACCATAAAGCCAGCCCTTCAATTAAGTTGTTCTGACATTGAACTTTAAAAAGACAGAGCACCAAAATAGAGTGTACTACCTACTGAATGTAGGGACAAACAAGGGATTCAGCACAAACTCCTCAGAGAGCATTTTAATTCCAAGGAAAAAATTCAGTGTGAACTAGTAAATAAAAAGGTTAAGAATTGATTTAGAAAGAATCAGAGGATGGGGATGTGGCTCAGTGGTAGGGGGCTTGCCTAGCATGTACAAGACCCCAAGTTTGAGACCTAGTACTGTTAAAAAAGATCAGAAGTTTCCCAGTAGTTTTAATAACACTTTTGAAACTGGTGAGAAAATGTTATTAAAACTTTAATTTTATTATTGATGAACAGTATGTGTGTATGTGTGTGTGTGTATTTTTTTGTTGTTGTTGTTGAAATTATGAAGGTGGATTCAGCCAAGAGCCCCTGTGGTATGATTATATCATGTCTGCTCTGCTTACACAAACTGGAACAGAAAAATCCCATCCAAATTTTATCAAGGGCTCCATTTTCACCTGGCAATGCTTTAAAAAACCAAAACTGGGCCTGATCTTACTAAGGGATCATGAAAGTCCCTTGGGATTTCAGGAGTATTGGAGCAGAATGACTTCCATGTTTGTATTTCAGTGACCAAGGGACTGGAAGAGATGCCTAGAGGCAGCCCTGGACAGATCTGCCCTGGACGGGGTGCCAGAATGAACTATCAGACTCAGTGCACTCTGTAGGGCATGGGCACATCACACTTCCATTCCAAATGAATGACCTTCCATTGGAAAATGTTGGCCTGTGTATCTTCAGCTTGTTCCTCCTCTTCCTTGTTTCTTCTTTGGTGTGTTGGGGGTGCCTTTAGTGGTGGCTTCCCTCCTCGCCTGCTTTCTTCTCTTCCTCATGTCTACCTTCTGTGTGCATGGCTCCCTCACCCATTCCCATCTGGAACTGCTCTTCCTCTTTGAAAACTTTGCCTCCTCTGGCTTTTGAGGCATCATTCTCTCCTGGCTCTGCTTCAGCTCCATGTTTACACCCTTTCCTTTGCTGGCTCTTTGTTCTCAGCCTGTGTGTATCTTCTCCAGGATTCTTCTTTTTCTCTTTTCGTTCTTCACCGTTTCCTTGATCAATCTCTAGGGCCATTTTCTTTTATGATTATGAGTAATTGCACGGTGTATATGCAGATTAGACTTCCTGTCTAAACATCTTGAGGACTGGATATCTCCACTGGGATCATCCATGGGTCCCAAAGGACCTATTCTATCCTTTTGTCCCCAGATTCATCTCTCCTTAATTTTCTCCATCTTGGGATGTGGCATCACTCTTCTCTCCTTGTTAAGCCAGAAACTGTCAGGTTGTTCTAAAGGCTCTCTTCTTTCCTGCCCTCCTCATCCATGCAGTGAACAAGTCACTCCTAATAAATTTTCCGCCCATCTCTCCAGGCTTATCCTAATACTGCTACTGTCCTTGGGTGCTGGACTCTCACAGCATTCTTGGTTTGGCTTCTTTATTCTCTAATCTCATCTTTTGTCAATGCCTTCTATTCAGAGAGCATTTTCTTAAATGCAACTCTAATTGTGGGTGTGTTTAAAACCCTTCAGTGGCTCTCCATGGTTTACCAGTCAGAATAAGGTTCCATATCCTCACCACGACACTTAAGGCCCCACAGGTCTGGCAGTGAGCCTGTCCCCTCCCCCATTTTGCAATCTTATTCTTTTATTCTTTTTTTTTTTCAGAATTGAGGATTGAACCCAAGACCTTGTACATGCTAGGCAGGTGCTGCCACTGAGCTAGTATACCCAACCCTGCAATCTTATTCTTTTTCGTGCCTTCTCTCCATAACAGTGTACTCTGCTCCAGCCATGATGGATTCCCAAACAGGTGAATCTGTTTTATGTTTTGAAAACCTTTCTTCACGGTGCTCCCTTTGTCTGGAAGTCATTCCCCTCTCTGCCCCACCCACAAGCTTGCCTGGCCAGTGCCTGCTGACCCTTTAGGAATCAGCTTATGCCCTGTCCTCCTGGTCTTGCTCAGTGTTCTCTCATCTTTACTTTCATGGTAGAATTGCCTTCCCCCTCTTTTAGGCTTTGGTACACACCAAACATATTCCTTCCTATCAGCAGTGACATTTTGTTATATTTATTATTTTTTATCCCATGTTTCTCTCCTTTCTTTGTGTGATACTGGGAATTGAGCCCAGGGATGCTCTACCACTGAGCCATATCCTCAGCCCTTTTTATTTTGTATTTTGAGGCAGGATCTTCCTAATCTGTGCATGGTCTCACTAAGTTGTTGAGAATGACTTCAGACTACCTCCCGAGTGGCTGATATTGCAGGCATGAGCCACTGAACCTGGCTTGTTTTATTCCTTTAGACAATTTTTGAATTATTTTTATTGTCTTTTTTGCCCATGGAGTTTTATATAATGCATAGATGTGATTCATGGGCCATAATAGATATTTAATAAATATTTGTTAAATGAATGATGTTCACCTCAGTGAATGCCCTAGATCTAGAACCCTCACTTTAAAAGATCTGTACTTTATGGGGCTGGAGGAAATCACTATTAAACAGAACGCTATCATGAATTGTTTTGTAGTAAATATGACAAACTTCAATTTGTTTTCTTTTTAAGGTTTGTAGTTTCTTAAAGCACTCATATTTCTGATTCATAAGAGGAGAATTTGAAGCATGGATTAGACCTCCTCATTTTGATCTTGCCCACTTTCTGTACTCCTTTGCCTTTCCCAGATTGGTTATCCTATCCAGAACATTACTAGATAAAGGTAGGCTATCTCCATTTATGTTTCTATTGTGGTTTAAAGAATTTGCACTTCTTTCTGGGTCTTCTGTTGCACATCTGACCATTCTCTTGGGACTCATTTCCAGGTTTTCTAATACTTATCGTCAAGAACATTTTCAGGTTGTCTCAGTGAATCCTCCTTCTTAATTGTTTATTTAGGGCAGCTTCCTCCTATTTCCTCTGATAGTGATTTTGGTGAGATAATGACTAGAAAATAGACTGGGCCTACTGTAATTGCCCCTTTTTGGTTCATACTTCCATCCACTTTTCCAAACTGCCAAGTGTCTCTTCCATTCTCTGATGCATTCTAGGTGGTTGCTGCTGCTGTCCTTGGTCCTGATCATATGGAGCGCAGCATCTGATTGGTTTCCCTATTCTCTCATCTCCTCTCTTGTCAATACTTCCTATTCAGAGTGATTTTTTTTAATTAACTGCAACTCTAATCATGTTATCATTTTGATAAAAACCCTTCAATGGAGCTGATTCATAGTTGGGATAGGGAGCGGGAGCATGGGAGGAATAGATGAACTCTAGATAGGGCAAAGGGGTGGGAGGGGAAGGGAGAGGGCATGGGGTTAGAAATGACGGTGAAATGTGATGATCATTATTATCCAAAGTACATGTATGAAGACACGAATTGGTGTGAATATACTTTGTATACAGAGACATGAAAAATTTTACTCTATATGTGCAATAAGAACTGTAATGCATTCTGCTGTCATATATAAATAAAAAATTTTAAAAATCCCTTCCATGGTTTATCAATCAGAATAAGGTCTGTAATTCTCACCATAGCCCCTTGGTTGGTAAACATTACTCACAAAGCATTCATTCCCTACAGGGACTTATGAAGACCACCAAGTTACAGTTTGACAATGGATATGAGAGACTCACTCCTCAATGTTTCACGAACAAGCAGATTATCTTTAGAAATGACAGTGACTATTTTCCAGGTGGGGTCATCCCACAGTTAGTATTTTAAAGTCTCCTCCTTTAGCCATAAGATCTGCCAAGGGCATAGCCCATTTCCATCTAATTTGGATAAGAATTCTTTTGCTCTTAGAAGGTAAATATAGATGCAACTGCATTGCTAGGTTCCCTAGACTAGATTGAAAGAATGATTAACATAAGGGAAATAATATCTATGACCATTATAGCTTCTGGGGTCGTATTAAGTCTATGCTGAATTAAGCTAGATAATTTCTAGCACTTTCTACTCAAGAAAAAGTGCTACAGGTCAAAATTAAGACTGCATTTCAATTAAGCTTGTGTTTTGAGTAATTTTCAATTGTAAAAATTATTGATGAGTTATATAGCAATATGAGTGTTATAAAATGGTAGGAAACACCCTAAAAAGACTTTCTGTATATGTTTATTTTAAAGCCAATAGGGGGGCTGGAGCTGTAGCTCAGTGGTAAAGCGTTTGCCTCACATGTGTGAAGCACTGGGTTCAATCCTCAGAACCACATAAAAATAAATAAAGATATTGTATGTTCATTTACAACTTAAAAAATATTAAAAAAATAAAGTCAATAGGAACCCAGAGGCTTATTTCAAACTGAAAGTGGCATTTCATCTCTTTGGGTCAGCAGAGTGGTTAACATTTCAAAGGAGGACATTTATGCTCCTAGGCCAGTGGCATGCCTGTATCAACTTTTATTACACATATCCGTAGTGGTGTGGTGGCTGGCTGTGTGCTTGTAGATCAATAAGTTGCTAAAAAGGGAGATGCATCAGAGACCGTAATGGCTTCTTCACAGAAGACAGATTGTCTCCAGGTAGTGAAGTGCATTTAGGGATAACAACAATGATATTCCAGGATCTAGATCCTTATTACTTAGAGGAAAGAAGTAGACTCTCCCAAGGTGATGAGTCCTATAAGAAACACTTTAACATGTTAAATATATACTCCAGGAGGTCTTATATCCACTGTTATAGCTAGAAAAGTTTAGCTGAGGAAGAAAGAGAAAGATAGGATCTGTTCCCTTGGCTTCAAACATTACTGGATTATAGTTATTCTTTGTTGTTATATTAGTTAAATAACATATTATCTGAAGACTGATTTTTAAAAGACTTGGGTGGGCTTGGGTCCAGCATCAGTGAAGAACATGCAAAGGTAAAGGACTCGACAACAAAGTAATGTGGATGGAGTTCAAGG
The DNA here is from genome assembly GCF_964194105.1 of Spermophilus citellus. Taxonomy (NCBI): domain Eukaryota; kingdom Metazoa; phylum Chordata; class Mammalia; order Rodentia; family Sciuridae; genus Spermophilus; species Spermophilus citellus. Next base: position 218,140,937 of record NC_138184.1, read on the forward strand.
GTGATGGAAACTTACAGAAGATAGTGCAAAGTGCCTTGGCTAAAATTCTTGACTTGAAGACTGGGGACACATAGAATCTACCTGAGCTCAGGTGAGGTTCTATATTGTATGAAAGATGATGGTGGCTTTTTCCAGTGAAGTAACCATTTCTACTCTGGTGTTTCTCCTTCATGATGCATGCATCAAGTGAATAGGATATATATTCACTTGTTCAACAAATATTTGGTGAATACTTTACATGCCAGGGTTTCTACTAGGAGTTTAGACTACAGTAGAGCACCAAGTAAGCTAAACCCTCTCTGCTTGGAGCTTATATTCCAATGAGAGAAAATAGACGGGATCACCCAGAAGTAAATAAAATATGTAATGCCTTAGGTAGAGAATAGCTAAGGATAAAAAACAAAGCATGGAAAGAAATGGGAAATTCATGAGGCAGTGGATTCATTCCCAGGGAAGATCAAACTGGGAATGTGATTTTTCAGTAAAGACCATAAGGATGTGAGGAAATAGTAACAGGGCTATGGGGGTGGGTTTCAGGCAGAGGGAATAACAAGAGCAGTGGCCCTGAGGTGAGAGAATGTCTAGTGTATTAGAAAAATGACGAGGATGGTGGAGTAGATGGGGTAGAGCAAAACGAGGGGGCTTGAAGAAGCAAACGATGTCAGAGAAATACACAGGTTGAGGGTCACAGGAGGAGTGAGAGGGGAAGCACTTGTTGGATTTTGAGAGGAGGAGCCATATGATTAGATTTATGGTTAAAAGGGTCACTTGGTGTGCTGAGTTAATAGGTAGATTACGGTGTAGCATGTTGAGAAGTAAGGAGACCAGCCACCCTAGATGTTGGCTAGATTTAGAATGATGGGAGGAGAGATTGGATTCTGTATCTGTTTTGTATGGAAAGCTGTGAGGGTTGACTGAGAGATCAGATGCAGGGCAGGTGAGGAAAAGAAGAATCAAAAGATAGTCCCAAAGTTTTCAAACACGAGGAACTGGTAGGCAGAATTGTTATTAACTATGATGGATAGGACTGGAGGAGGATCTTGTTTTGGGAATTTACCCTTTTGAACACGCTACTTTGAGAGACTTTTAAATGCTCAAGTGGAGATGCCAACACTCATTCAGATTTATAGGCCTGATTCAGGAGCGAAGTCTCACTGGGGTTGCAAACAGAGTAGTCATGAGCTCATAGTATCTTGTTCCAAGACTGGATAAGATCACCCAGAAAGTGAGTAACAGAGAGGAGAAGATGTTTAGGGATTAAGCCCTGGGGCACACTGGCTTTATAGAATTCAAGGAGATAAGGAGGAATCAGCAAAAGAGACTGAGAGGAACAGCCAGTGAGGGAAGAGGGTGCTGTCTTAGGATCCACGTGAAGCAAGTGCCCTAGAGAGGAGGAGGTCAACGATGTGGAATGCTGGGGCAAGTGAGAGGAGAGTGGAGACTTGAACTTTGGATTTCATGACATGGAGGCCATTGATTTCAGTGTTTGGGGCCCAAACTTGACCATGGTGAGTTCCAGAGTAAATGGGAGGAAGAGAAGAATTAGAAACAATGACTGTAAACAAGTTTTAAAGAGAGTTTTGGTGTAAAGAAAGGAATGGTAGCTGGGCTGAGAAAGTTAGGTGGAGAGAGAATTAAAATGTTTTTCTTTCTAGATTAGAGAAATAAAAGCATATTTTTAGGTCAAAACTGAGCCCCCCCCCCCAAAAAAAAAAAAAAAAAGAGGGGAGAATTTTTGGAGCAACTGCTGGAAAGTTTGAAGAAGGAAAGAAGGTAGAAAAAAAAAAAAAGAAAGAAATGGCCCAGGAAGGAGCACGTTTTAGGAGAGTCAGGGAGGAAAAGTCTGAGATTGTCTTTCTTGATGAAAGTTGCATTTATCTTCTGCTATGAGCTGGTGGGATAGTTTGAGCAAAGAGCATTAGTTTTTTTAGTAGAGAGTTTCCATTGATGATGATGACGGTGATGATGATGATGATGATGTAGTATTTAGTGGGAGTCCTCTGAAGAAAGCAGGATTCAAGAGTTAACCGTACTATGTTCTATTTTTGCTTTCTGCTTTATAAATTGGAATTCTGGTCACTGTAGCCCAGCTGTTCTAAGCACCAAACAGCTGGATTGGACATTATGAGTCATTTTGCTCTCAGGTCTTTGCTGGCATGTGACATGCTATGGCTTGATGTGTGGTGCTCTGAAAAGTTTTTTAAATGTTTCATTTTTCAAAAGATAGGACAGTTCATCCTCAAACCTCTTCTACTGGCTGAAGCCTCCTATAGGGATTCTTTAGAGAACAGTTTCTGTAGTTTTTCATTTAATAGCACCATTCTAATTAGAATTTTAGGGTACTGTGGCTCTGATGACATTCAGGTCTTTTTTTTTTTTTTTTTTTTTTTGAGATAAAGCTGCTTTATTTTCAGGCTGAATAGACACATTCTTGCCTTGTCATCCTAAAAATCCTGTGCTGTGCCTGCATTTCAGAAGCTCTGATTAAATGGCTGAAGACCTGTGGTGGTACAGAATTAGTCTTCTTTGTCTATTATACTGTAAGTTTCTCTGGAAAACAAAGCCCAAGAATTTCTGGTAAGCTCTCAGCAACAAATATTTTCTACAATGAATGCAGGAATTAAAGGCACAAACACTCTTTTTTTTTTGGAAAAAACATAAAGTCTGGCAATTGTGCAAAAAATATGGATCATATTTATAGGCAATCTTTTTGCAGTTTTTAAAGAAAAGGTGTAGATGTCATTCATCTTTTTTATTTCGTCCCTGAGGATTATAAGGGCTCAAAATTCTAAGAAACATTGTAAGTTCTAAAGACAGAGTAATAGGTTCTTGTTAGAAGAGCAGGGAGATATCATTTCACCTTTGCCTCCTAATCAGAAATATAGGTGTTGGGGGAACTAGTCCTAATTTGGAAACCTCATGAGAAAAGTCATTTACTCTGGCTTGCAATTGTTCCTAACTTTTGACCCTTTCCTTTCCCTTTCTAGTTTGTGTCTAAAAATATGTTTGATTCTATCTGTCAGCATATATGTTCTGAAATTCCATAAAATGTCTTTTTGGGTGGGGGTTGTGACCAACTTTAGTTTTTTCACCCCTTGGAAACATTTTAACTTGTGGTTTTTCCTTGTCATTATTGTGGCTTTTTTTCTACAACCACCACAGATAATAGGTCTATTTCATAGAGTGCTTTCCTCTCTAGTCTTCTGTCACCTACTTGCTCTCTCTTTCAGAATCTGCTTATTTTCTCAATCATGTCCCTCCATTAGTACTTTTTTAAAAACATCTTACCAATATGTATGGCATGTGGAGGAAGTTGATTTGTTCCCATTTTACATATGGAGGACCCAAGAGTCTAAAAAGTTGGTCAGTCATTTGGCTGGTAAAGGGTGGAACCAGATCAGGACTGGTGCCTCTTCCATATTCCTTTTGGGGCATATTCATTTGGGGAATTCCTTTGAAAGGGATTTTGTGACCTCAGCCTCTTCCTCTTTCTCTTTTGCTTGCTGGCCATGGGGTAGCACTTTGCTCTGCCATTGCTATCTGACACTCCCATCAGAGGATCAAAGTAAAGGGTCTGCCTGATCCTGGACTGGAATCTCCAAAATTGTGAGCCAAAATAAACCCTTTCTCTATAAGCTAATAATCTCAGGAATTTCGTTATAGTATTGGAAAGCTAACTAATACACCTGTCTTTTGTTATTGTTTCCATAGGAGTGACTAGGTGTGTGAAGGGAAGTGTAAGTGCTGATGACAGTCCAGCACAACCAATCTATGTCTTCACTGGTACTGATGGCCTTAGACGTGGTGTCTGGAGGGGAAGATACAACATGATTAGCTTCTTGGCCAGATTCTTTCTCTTGCTTATTGTAATTGGCATTTCCACCAATTTGAGGGAAAAATAGTTTGACAGAGTAGTATTCCAGTTTAAATATTCTGCTGCATTATACTTTAAATTATATTGAGGTCAAATGATTGTCCATTGAACAGACAGTGGCTGTCTGCTGTACTAAACCTATTTCCTTTTCTTTGTGGGTAAACAGCCAGCCTGTTTTCTCTAGCAGCATCTGTACTTAGCCATGACCATGTGACTGGCCAATGATATGTGAGTATAAGTGGTATATTCCACCTGCATGTCTGTCTCATAAAATCCTTCTGTGTGATCTAGTTTCTTCTTATAGCTTCTGTTTGGATGCTAATACTCTGAGTGACATTGGAAGGCAAGGATTTAAGATGGTAAAGCTTTGGGAAGCCTGAGTCTCTGAATGAAAGAAACTGTGACCTCCTCTATCTTGTTGTTATTGTGATACGGAGGATTGAACCAAAATGGACTTTAGTGAGCAATAAATAAACTTCTTAGTTAAGCCAGTGAGATTTTAGAGTCTGTTACAGTAACTAGTATATTATTATTTATTCATGTGTATAATAACCTAATCATCCCTTTTCCACTCCAATATAGAAACCTATATTGCAAGCTACCCTTAAGACAACATATAAATTCTCTACAGATTAACACAATAAACACTGGATCCTTTTTCCAATGGCAACTTTGTAATTTTTTTGTTTATACATGTTTTCATCTATGTGCATTTATAACAAGATTTAAAGAAATGAAAGATCAGTTGAGTACTTTTCCCTCTAAATTTTAAAGTATTATCAAAGATTGCTTAACCTAATCCTGGTTATTATTTCAAGACTGAAGAGGATCAACCTACCTTGAGACTTTGTGGCTAGTAGAGCTCTATGGATTGCTGTCCATGGTCATGAAAGTGTTAATATTTTTAATTTTTAATTTTAATTTGTTACATATGACAGCAGAATGCATTACAATTCATAGTGCACATATAGAGAACAATTTTTCATGTCTCTGGTTGTACACAAAGTAGAGTCACACCATTTGCGTCTTCATACATGTACTTAGGGTAATGATGTCCATCTCATTCCACTGTCTTTCCTACCCTCATTCCTCCTCCCCTTCCCGCCCTTTCCTCCCTCCCTGTTGCCATATCTAGAGTCCATCTAATCCTCCCATGGTCCCCTCTCCAACCCTACTATGAATCAGCCATCTTATATCAGAGAAAATATTTGGCATTTGTTTTTTTGGGGATTGGCTAACTTCACTTAGCATTATATTCTCCAACTCCATCCACTTACCTGCAAATGCCATGATTTTATTCTCTTTTAATGCTGAATAATATTCCATTGTGTGTATATATATATGTATATCTCACATTTCTTTATCCATTAATCTACTGAAGGGCATCTAGGTTGGTTCCACAGTTTAGCTATTGTGAATTGTGCTATAAACATTGATGCGGCTGTGTCCCTGTAGAATGCTGTTTGTAAGTCCTTTGGGATAGCTGGGTCACATGGTAATTCCATTCCCAGTTTTCTAAGGAATCTCCATACTGCTTTCCATCTTTGCAGTCCCACCAGCAATGTATAAGTGTGCCTTTTCTCCCACATCCTCACCAACAGTTATTGTTGTTTATATTCTTAAAAGCTGCCATTATGACTGGAGTAAGGCAGTAATTCCAATCAAAATCCCAATGACATTCTTCATAGAAATAGAAAAAGCAGTCATGAAATTCACTTGGAAAAATTAGAGACCCAGAATAACTAAAGCAATACTTAGCAAGAAGAGTGAAGCAGGTGGCATCACTATAGCAGACCTTAAACTATACTACAGAGTGATGGTAATAAAAACATCATGGTATTGGCCCTAAAATAGACTTGTAGACCAATGGTACAAAATAGAGGACACAGAGACTAACCCACATAATTACAGTTATTTTATATTAGACAAAGGCGCCAAAAACGTGCATTGGAGAAAAGATAGCCTCTTCAACAAATGGTGCTGGGAAAACTGGAAATCCATATGAAACAAAATGAAATTAGACCCCTATCTCTCACCATGCACAAAACTCAACTCAAAATGGATCAAGGACCTAGGAGTTAAATAAACCAGAGACCCTGCACCTATTAGAAGAAAAAGTAGGCCCAAATCTCCATCATGTGGGATTAGGCCCTGACTTCCTTAATAAGACTCCTATAGTGCAAAAATTAAAATAAAGAAACAATAAATGGGATGGATTCAAATTAAAAATCTTCCTTTCAGCAAAAGAAACAATCAGTGAGGTGGACAGAGAGCCTACAATTTGGGAACAAATTTTTACCACATGCACATCAGATAGAGCACTAATCATGAGGATATATAAAGAACTCAAAAATGTGAACACCAAAAAACCAAATAACCCAATCAATAAAGGAACTGAACAGACACTTCTCAGAAGATATACAATCAGCCAACAAATATATGAAAAAAATGTTCAACACCTCTAGCAATTAGAGAAATGCAAATCAAAACTACTCTAAGATTTCATCTCACTCTAGTTAGAATGGCAGCTATTAAGAATACAAACAACAGTAAGTGTTAACATTTTATTGTTAGCTTTATTATACTGTCTTCCAACCCTTATCACCCTTTGCATGTATGAAACTTCTATTAATAGAACATATCCATAGGTTGGTTATTTTTTTCTTAAATAACTGTTCATTTCTTTCATCTGAGCTTGCCAAAGTTTTCTGTTCATGTTTCCAAAAGAGCAGCATGCTACAAGTTTTCTTACCAGCAGTGTGAATCCTTATGACTTTTTCCTGTCAGAAAATTTCCTCCAGTTTATTACCTTTTTTACCGCTTACTTATACTCACTTATACTTACCACTTACTTATACTCACTTAAAGTTAGAGTCTGTGCCACTTGAAACTTTGATTTGGAACATTTCTCCAATGTTGGTAGGAAAATGTTCTTGGAATCCTAATCACTCACACCAGATTAAATACAGAAGTACTCTCTGAAAGGGCTTAGAGTTTTAAATCCAAGGTTTATCAGGCTTGTAAGAGCATAATTTTTAGAAAGTATTTTTTTTAGTTCTGTAAATGATATCATTGGTGTTTTGATGGAAATTGCATTGAATGTGTAAATCTCTTTGTATAGTATGGAAACTTTAATAATATTCATTTTTCTGATCTATGAACATGAAGGTCTTTCCATTTTTGTGTGACTTCTCCAATTTCTTTCATAAATATTTTGTAATTTTCATTTTTAGAGGTCTTTCACTTCCTTGGCTGAAATTAATTCCTAGGTATTTTATTTTTTCAAAGTTCTCATGGAAGCACAAAAGAGTCTCAGTAGCCAAAGCAATCTTGAACAGAAAGAACAAATTGAAAACATCACAATTCTTGGTCTCAAGACATACTACAGAGTCATAGTAACCAAAACAGTATGGCATTGTCATAAAAATAGACACACAGACAAATGGACTAAAATAGAGAGCTCAGATATAACCCCACAAATCTACAGCCAACTGATTCTTGACCAAGGCACCAGAAACATACATTAGAGAAATAATGTATAAATGTATTAATAAATTGTGATGGAAAAACTGGATATCCATATGCAGGAGATTGACACTTGACCCCTATCTTTCACCCTCTACAAAAATTAATCAAAATGGATCAAAGATCAAAATATAAGCCCTGAAACTATTAGAAGAAAACAGATAGAACCTAAAACAAAAGTCAATAAGTGGGATCATGCCAAGCTCAAAAGCCTCTGCACAGTAAAGGAAACGACAGAGTGAAGAGACAAACTATAGAATTGGAGAAAATGTTTGCCAACTAACGAAGGATCTAAAAAAACAAAACAAGTAACCTAACTAGAAAATGGGCAAATTATCTGATAGACACTTCACAAAAGAAGAAATATAACAAATATATGAAAAAAATTCAATATTATTATCAAAATTACAAATGAGATTCTGTCTCACCCTAGTTAGAATGACTTATAAAAAATGCTAGGGAAAATATGGAGAAAAATGAACTCTCACACACTAGTGCTGGGAATGTAAATTACTACAGTCATTATGGAAATCAGTATAGACACTCTTAAAAAAACTAAAAATATGGATCTACCATATGATCCAGCAGTACCACTCCTGGGTATATTTCCCAAAGAAATGAAATCAGCATACCAAAAAGATAACCTGTTTTTCCATGTTTTTTTTTTGTGGCACTATGAACAATAGCTAAAACTTAGAATCAACCTAGAATAAAGAGCATGTGGTATATATTCATAATGAAATAATACCCAGTCATAATGAAGAATGAAATCCTGTCATTTTTAGCAAAATGATGCAACTGGGGACATTATGTTAAATGATAAAAGCCAGACAAAGAAAGACAGGTGCCATACGTTCTCTTTTATATTTGGAAGCTAAAAAACAGTCGACCTGAATATAGAATAGTGATTAGTAGAGGTTGGAATGTGGGGGCAGGGTAGATAAAAGGGAATTGGGTTTGATCAGTATGTGCTATATGCAGGTGTTCAATATCACACCTAGCACCATTAATATGTATAATTGATACATGTTAATAAAAATGAAGATGTTAAAATATTTTCAGCATCACTGCATTTTAAAACATTTATGTATAAAGTGGTTGGTCTAGGATACTGTTTTCAATATCATCTTGTAGAGTATGAGTAATTAAGAATGTAAACACTGGAGTTACCGCTTTCAAACTTCAGTATCACTGTTTACTCTCTGTGTAACTTTGAGCAAATTACTTAGATGCCTCAGTTTCTTTATCTGTAAAACACAAATTGTATTTGTACTCTACCTTATATTTGTTGTGATAGTTGAATGAATTAGTACAGTCACTGGTACATGGTAAGTATAGGCTGATACTATCACAATCTTTAAAATTCACAAGAAAATAGAATGGAGAGAACAGAACAATTTATATATAGGTCTCTGTATTAGATAGTTGCCAAAATGTTTTCTGTTGCTAGCAGTGTCTTGTGGGTAAGCATGAAAGTGTCCAATTGTAATTTCTTTCTTATTTTTCCTCCTTTTCCTCCTCTTCCTCTTTCTTCATCCTCCTCTTCCTTCTCCACCCCCACCCCTCTATTTTTTGAGCCTGGTGCATGCTAGGCTCTACCACTGACCTATGTCTACATCCCTAGTTGTAACAGCTTTTGGGATTTGGGACTTCACCTTTTAGATGAAGTTTGTTTTTTGAATAATCTGTCTTAGGCCTGTCTTGGCTAACTTTATTTACAAAAATCAAATGAAAATAAAAATAAACAAAAAAATCTCTTCCCCCCTCCCCCAAGTAAAACTCTTGTGACTTTGCTAAGCCAGTTTGAGCACCCATCATCATCACCCATGGCAGAACTGCATCTAGGGACAGCTGTGAAGTTTGTCTTTGGAGATCCCATCCTCTTGTACCAGAACCTTTTCTTCTCTTGATATAATCACTTTCTTGTGAATCGGAACACTTTTCTGTCTTCCTTCCAAACACAGTCCTTCATCTCTAAAAAGAATCTGAGCAGATCCTTTACTTTCAATTATAAATAACCAATGAGGCTCAACACCTGTCCCTTCCCGGGAGTTCTTGCTTCAGATATGGAGATTAAGATTTAAGGTAAAGTAATACATTTATGATGTGAATGTTAAACTATTAGGTTGGATGAGTATTTTGTGGCCACACATTTCTTTCTAATATTATAAATAGCTACCTTTTTTACTTTCTTACATGACTGGCTCTGATTAAGGGTTTACGCATTAATTAGTTCTGAATTGAATTGTCAATTTGCTAAATGGACTTTAAATGTAGCTAGCAATTTATTGTTATAGAACTTAGACTGAGTTCTCTCAAAGAGGGATGCAGATTAGAATAAAGCGCCATACCTAGTAATGTTCTGATCTCTTGATTGAACACAGGGGCTTGAGTTGTACCATTGTAGAACTTTAGTAAATCACAGTTCCATATGTATCTACTGAATTAATGTGTTATGGTCCTTAATCACAGGTTTGGTGACATTTAATTGAAAGATCACTGTGCTGGGTTGAGTCAAAGCATTGACTCCTACTCCCAGATCTGCTTTGGAACTTCTGTCTGTAAGATAGAAATGGTATCTTTTAATTTGGGCTGCAATCAAAATCACCTAGGCAGCTTAAGGATATACAGATTCGCAGACCTCCATATTACTTTTTTTTTTTTTTGTACCAGGGATTGAACTCAGGGGCACTTGACCACTGAGCCACATCCCAATCCCTATTTTGTATTTTATTTAAAGACAGGGTCTCACTGAGTTCTTAGTGCCTTGTTTTTGCTAAGGCTAGCTTTGAACTCATGATCCTCCTGTCTCAGCCTCCTGAGTTGCTGGGATTACAGGTGTGCACCACTTCACCTGGCTCTATTTTACTTCTTTAAGAGAAAATAACTTAATTAGTGCATTTTAATTAAACAGAATATTAGGGTTCATTGTGGCATATTTGTATGTGCAAATAATATACTTTGATCATATGCTCTGCCTTCTTTACCATTCCTTTATCTTTTCTCTAACTCCTTCTTATTCCCTTCTTCTCTAATAGTCTCCCTGTTACTTTTTTTTAACATTTATTTTTTGGTTGTAGGTGTGCACAGTACATTTATTTTATTTTTATGTGGTGCAAGGATTGAACCCAGTGCCTCATGCATGCTAGATGAGCACTCTACCTCTGAGCCACAACCCCAGCCAGCCCTCCCTGTTACTTTTATGGGGTCTCTGGCCCCCCATAGATCCCACATATGAGAGAAAGCTCATAATACTTGTCTTCTTGAGTCTGAATTATTTTACTTAACTCTGGTTCCACCCATTTTTATTCAAATGGCATGATTCTGTTCTTCTTTGTGGCTGAATATACTCTACTATGCATATACACCACACTTCCTTTATCCATTTACCCATTAATGAGTGTCTAGACTGACTTCATAACTTGGCTGTTGTGAAGTGTGCCACAATACACATGGCTATGCAGGTATCTCTATAGTGTGCTGAATTTAATTCCTTTAGGATATACCCATATGGTAGTTCTTTTTTATTTTATTTTTTTTTGGAGGAACTTTCATACTGATTTTCATAGTGGCTGTACTAATTTACATTTCTACCAACAGTGTATAAAGCTTCATTTTCCCCCTTCATCATTGCCAGCATTTACTGTTCAAAAAAATCAGCTTCTAATTCAGTGTACAAGTAAGTGCTGTCACTGTGACAAAATATCTGAGATAAACAACTCTTAAGAAGGGAAGGTTTCCTTTGGCCCATGGTTTCAGAGGTTTCAGCTCACGGGTGGTTGGTTGGCCACGCTGCTTCTATGCCTGTGGGGAAGCAGCACATCACCATGGAGTACATAGTGAAGGAAGTGACTCATCTCATGATGGCTGGGAAGCAAAGGGAGATACAGGAAGGGACCAGGGTCTAAATATTCCTTCTAAGTACACAACCCCGACCTAACTTCCCTCCACCAGGTCCTACTCTTCAAGTTCTACCATCTCCCAGGAGCACCACAGTCTAGGGACAAACTCTCAAATACATGGGCCTTTGGGGGACATTCAGTATTCAAACTATAGCATTTAGGGCTTAATTAAGTCAGAAGTTCTATAAAAGGCCAGATTGGGAATTACTGGATAGATCCATAGTTAAGTTCCTTTGGGACTTTTCATTGAGTGGTCATTTTTTCCCTACAAGTTCTCATTCTGTGCTCTATATAAGCACAAACACTGTCACGTTTTACTTCTCCTGGGGAAGTATGAGAGATGCTAGCATTTTCTATAACCAGCTTGGCAGAGAGAGCAGAATGGCTTTTGTGGAGAGAGACAGGACAACTGATTAGCTTCCTGGATATTCCTGATTCAATCTGGCTCCCTTGTCAAATGTGGTTGTGTTAGTTTAATTAACATAAATTTACAGAAAGTTTCTAAATACTTATATTATTACATAAGACCCAAAAGCATGTTCAACCAAATAGAAGTTACTTTTAGACTCTCAAGCTCTTCTGCAGATACAAATGAGATTTGACTGTGTTGTACACATGCATATCTATGTACAGTGTGTGACAATAAGCTGATTTTGTGTAGCTCATAAACTAATTCTAAAAATGATCTCAGAATTCCAAATGTATTTTGAGTTGTGGAAGAATTATGTAGACCTCAAATGTAAATCATTGCCTGTCAATGAGGACCACTCAGCTTAATGTACACGTTTTTGTTGTTTGTTTAAACAAATAGATGCCCTATGTAGAGTCTACTTAGTAGGCTATGTATTTTGACTTAGGTACTTTCAAAGCTCTTACTATATTTCACAAATCTTTGAAGAGGAGAAAAATTAATTTCTAAAAGCTTGATTTGAATATTTTTCTAAATTTTGAAAATAACCTTTTGAGGTACATCCTCTGAAACATTAGCTAAGTCACCAAATTCCAAGCCTATCACCTACAAATCTGGGAAAAAATGTTTTGGCTCTTTCGAACCTAATTTGGATTTGGCAAAAGTTACTCTAAATCTGTTGCTTGTTGACTAGCTTTGATTAATTAATTAATGAACTACAACAAAATGTTTCAAGTAGTCTTTCTGCTTTTTTTCTTTAATCTTTAAAACCTAGAATAATAGATTTTTTTTTACCTCTTTCTGACTTTTTGCCTGTGTTTTTCTGGTGAAAGTTGATTTCTTCAGCCCCAGACCTCACTACTGGTTGAAGAGCCTTAGTTGGAATGGTTGAAGGGATTAACTTTATTTCCTCTGGTACAGGGGAAGATGGTACTGAAGCTTGTGTAATGGGATGGTGGCTACTCTGTAAGGGTTCTGCTGGCTTGGAAGCTGCCATATTGGTAATAGTTTAGAGACAAGCATGTCTTATGCTGCCTTAGAGCTTCCCTCTATTTTGATTGGTGACAGCAGCTGGAAAGACTGATCGATATCAGCTATCTATCTATGAATAAAAATATATGTAGTGTGTTCTATACAACCAACTCCATTAGGTATCAAATATTTTTGTGGTGGGAGAGTTTAGTTGTAATGGCTGTATTATTAGAAATCACATTTCCAGTGTGCAGTGAGCTGAAACCCTGTTCTTGCTGAATTAGCCAGTGTAAAACCAATCTGAATCCAGAGGTCTACTAGGTCCTTGTCATTACGCCCTGTTTTTCTTCTTCAGGTTCCTGGAGGGTGTGTGTGTGTGTGTGTGTGTGTGTACATATATGTGTGCTATGCTTACTTATGTGTATGAGTACATTTTTTTTTCCTAGCAGGTGTGATTGGGATGTTTGAGGTGAGAATCAGTGAAAAAGAGGGAGGGCCTTGGAAGAGTAATTGCTGCTTAATGGGAGAACTAAAGCACTGTAAAGAGGTTAGCAACCCTTTTTTATTGCCTGCAATGCAGAGATTTTGTAATTAGTAGTTTCATTAGAGAGTGTGAATGACTATTAAATGGTTCAGCCAAACAAAGCATTTATTGTATTGGAAAATTTACTGTAATCAGATAGAAAAAGTACTGTTTTTGTGAATCATTTGTCAGGTTGGGGAAAGCGCTTGCCTATCTGGAATGCTTCTCCCATTAAAAGGGGTTTTTAGGGGCCGGGGATGTGGCTCAAGCGCGCGCTCGCCTGGCATGCGTGCGGCCCGGGTTCGATCCTCAGCACCACATACCAACAAAGATGTTGTGTCCGCCGAAAACTAAAAAATAAATAAATTAATTTAAAAAAAGGGGGTTTTACTCATAGGCTTTAAATGTATGGGCCACGGCTGCTCTGCTGGAGGCCTTGTTTGCCTGAGTCTGTAGGGCCTGTCTGCTGCCTGGGGTTCCCCTGCCTACTATGCAGGGTGTATTTTATTCCATTGACAGGGGCTGGTGTTTAACACATTTCTTGGGAGTTGGGACAGTTGTGTTTGGCAGTGGTGCTGCCTGTTACAGATTTAGTTTTGTGAGCTCTCCTACACTGCTGCTATAAGGCCAACAGAAACGTGATAGTTTCTAAGCATATGCAAGTTTCTTGGCATAGAAAATGCTTATGGGGCTTTGCCCACACACCAACTGTCTCTGTTTAGGAGTAGCTGTCCCTATTTTTTAACCATATTCACACTTTGTCGATCCAGAGGGGTACAGTGTATTTTAATCAAGCCCTAAGGCAGCTTTGTAACTGGTTAATTATAACCTTCTCTTATATTTGCACAATGTTTTTAAGGCTTAAGAGCATTTTCATTTATCACAGTTGCCTTGATTTCCCAAGCTTCCTGTGAGGTGAGCAGGGTCAGAGGGATGACACTATTTTATAGAGGAGAAGGTTGACATTTACAGGATTAAATCCAGTGCATTCAGTTAAGTGGCTGAGGTGGGTAGAATCAGGTCTCTGGAGTCACCACCTGTAACTCTCTCCATGGCAGCTGCCACCCTTACTGCTGCCCAAGGCCTGTGTTGATGAGGGTACTTAAATCCAGGAACCTAAAGAAACCCAGAGTAGCATTTCTTGTTATTGGTGGGTTTTCTCTACTGCATATCTATCATTTTCCCACTGCCTTGTTTTCTTTCAAGCATGGAGATAGATGTAGATATAGAGAGATATAGAGAGACAGAGAGAGAAAGATTGTTCCCCAAGTCCCTCTTTTCTTCTGAGGTCTTCAAAAGGCAGAGGTCAGTTTAGATTTGCCAAATCACAGCTGTGCTGTAGGCTGTGGGGCAGGAAGAGAGGAACAGTTGCTTATGGACATTGATTATCAGCCTGAGTTGAGATTATAAAGCATTAAAACCAGCAGGATTTATGGCTTGCATTTTCTCTGATCAGAAGTTAAAATCCATTCCTTTCAGAATCACAATTACAAGGTTCACCTTTTTCAGTTTGCACCCTTTCTTTCACTTTGCCTCTATTGAGCATGTATTGTTCTACTCTATAACCTATCGACCTATGTGTCTGTCTTACCCGATAATGAGTTCTTTGAGGGTAGGGACCATATCTCATATGTTTGTTTATTCCCATTTCTATCACCCTGCCTGGCACAGAATAGGTACTCAGTAAGTGCAGGTTGACTGAACGACTTTTTAACACTGGGATTGGAAGGAGGACTAGGGCTATTTTTTGGATTCCATGTCACTTTAGGGAATAAAATTTGACCTGGAAGAAACCTGAATTTATACAATAATGAGGTGCATTATTTGAATTTGTACCATGTAATATGTTTTTCCATCTTTTTAATAACAGCATTGCTGACACATTTTCTTTGAAGATTTATTGGCCGATTTTACTAGCACTGTATTAGAGCTGGGATTATGGATTTTCTCTGGTAAACCCTTATCATTGCAAAGAAAACAGAGTTGATTGGATTCAGGATTCTTTCAGGAACCAATTCTTCCGCATAATCACTGTTGAAAAAAACACTTCTTCACTTGGGGCAACTTAGTTTTATTTATCAGAATAGAAACTACTTTCTTTCTTTGCCACTTACTCCCTGACACATGCAACCAAAAACACATTCATGCATTTTCAGAGCTCTGGCTACCAGTATTTTAGTTGAATCTGATCTAGGTCAGAAATTTTACTGGTTCTGAATGTGAAACAAACAGAATTTGCTTTTCTGGTCCTCCTGAGATGCAGAAGCTGCATCTTGGGCAGCTGACAAAGCCTTTGCTTTATTTACCTGGAGGCTTGGGGTGTGGGCTGTGGGGGCTCCTGCTGGAGGGGCCAAGGGGCCTGTTTTCAGCCTGTAATTCATGCATAGTGATCTGTGCAAACTAGTGTGGGCTCTTGGGGGAGCCCTGGAAAGCCTTCTGTCAGCAAGAGAGGTGAGATTCCTTCCCAGATGGCAAGGATACATTAGTGGGTCCAAGGCAGAACTAACTTATCTATAACGAAGTCAGAGTTCTTTTGGGAAGGGGGTCTAAAAATTCAATCAGAGTTTCAGGATTTTATTCTCCCTCTGTCTGCTGTTCTGTTTCTGCCTGGTGAGCACTGTCATCAACAACCTTCACTCCTTTCCAATCCCAATTCATTTGGAGGACTAGAAGTCCAAGATCAAAGTGTCGACAGGGTTGGTTTCTTCCAATGCCCTTCTCCGTGGCTTATAGATGACTGTCTCTCCCACTGTCTTCACATGGCCACCCGTCTGTACCTGTGTCTCAATCTCCTTTTCTCACAAAGATACCAGACACACTGTATCAGGGCCCCATTTTATGAATTCATTTTAATTTAATTAACTCTGTAAAGGTTCCATTTCTAAATACAGCTGCATTCTGGAGCACCAGAGTTAGGATGTCAACATAAGAGTTTTGAGGGACACCATCCAGCCCATAAAATGGGCTGAAAGTCTGAACTGTTCATGGATTTAAGAACATTTCCAAGGAGAGAGAGTCAGAGGTTTGACTTAAACCCACCAATAGCAAAGAATTAATCCTAACCTCAATGTAGCCTTTCCTCTAAAAGTTAAGGCATGATGGAACAGGGAGGGAGAAAAGAGGGCCAAAAGTAGGAATCAGTACGAGGGAGGAAGGGCTGGCTGGCTAAACTATAATTCTATAAGTTCAACCTCCCTCCACTTTAAGATTCTATCTAAAAGATGGAACATTTATTTCTTTTTTTATATGTAGTTACAAGTGGAAATGCACATTAATATCGTTTTCATTAAAATACTTTTCTCTCTAGTTTCTCTCATCATTTGTAATGACTTCTTCCAAGTTAGAAATGCTAAGGATGTTATAAAAAACATGAAACATAAAACGTCTAAATAGTTTTTGAACAAAGTGTTTGGTCATTAGAAAACTATGAAAGCAAAGTCAGAAATTTACATAGAGTTCACTTAATTCAGTATGATTTAATAAAACCTTCAAGAAAGATTAGTTAGGGTCAGTTAAAGATTGTGAGATAGGTGAGTTTGATATTTATGCTTCAATTTGGCTTTGCATTTTTCATTATTCATAATTATTGTTTGGTAGTTCTAAAATGTCCAGTGAGTCTCAAACTGGGGTTCTCATGCCTTTCTAGGGAGTGTGTGATTCCCAGAGCAAACATGGAACCCTTTTCTGACTTGCATATTTTACTGTATGATTGTTTGGGAAGTCGATGAATTGAGTAGTTAAATAATTTGTGATTATTTTATTTATTTATTTTTATTAGCGCTTTATAGCTGAACATAGTAGTTGGATTCATTCTGACAAACTCATAAATACATGGAATTTTATTTCATTTCATGGTCCCCCCTTTTCCTCCCCATTTCCCTCCTATCCTGCATCCCCTTTCCCAGTCTCCTTTCTCTACTCTGCTGGACTTTCTTTCACTCATCTGTTAATTTATATTTGATTGGTTCTTTCTACCTATGCATAAAGGTGAAGTTCCCTGTTGTGTATTTATATATGCACATAATGTGCAGTGCAGTCCTTTACCCATCCCTTCACTCTGCCTCTTGATCTCCTACATTACTGGTCTTCCCTTTATCTTTATAATATTATTTCTGTATTAAAATCAATAGCTATATTTAAAATTTTTTAGATGGACACAATACCTTCATTTACTTTTATGTGGTGCTGAGGATCAAACCCAGTTCTTCACATGAGCTAGGCAAGTGCTCTACCACTGATCTACAACCCCAACCCCAACCCAATAAATAGCTATATTATAGAGAGGAATGAAAACCGTATATAACTTTTAAAGCTAAAACATGATTATTTAAATAAAGTTAGGGTTTGGTGGGCTATATACCCACTCCTCATTTGCCCTGAGTATACATCCACAACCATTTAATCTTTGGAGCTTAAGGGATTATAGGAAAGTTTTAGAAGCACTCATACTCTCTCAGAGATATTAGGTATTTGGAAGCCTTCTTTCTGCATTGGGCTGCTTTCCAAAGTAGCAACCAGATAATTTGATAAACACATTTGTGTAAATGTGCTAATAAATACCAACCTGTTAATGGGAACACAGTGGTCCTTTCCCACCATCCCCATTTTTACTCCTCGAAACACTATGCACCTTTTTTTTTTTTTATTTTTATTTTTTTAAAGAGAGAGTGAAAGAGGAGAGAGAGAGAGAGAGAATTTTTTTTTTTTTTTTAATATTTATGTTTTAGTTCTCGGCGGACACAACATCTTTGTTCGTATGTGGTGCTGAGGATCGAACCCGGGCCGCACGCATGCCAGACTAGCGCGCTACCGCTTGAGCCACATCCCCAGCCCCACTATGCACCTTTTAATTGTGACTTTTTATGATGACATTACTGCCTCTTATTGAACGTGTTCCCTCAGCACATATTTATTGGATACTTACAATGTGCCAGGCAGTGTTCTAGGTATCTGAGATGCTTGATTAGAATAAACAAAATCCCTCCCTGAGCCTATGTTCTGACGGGGAAATGGTAATCAGAATATGTGAATAATATATCGCATCTGAAGCTGATAGGTGTTTCAGGAGAAAGGTAAGGGGCATACGGAGTGTGAAGTTGGGGCACTGGCTTGCAATTTCAAATAGGCTGGATGGGAAGATGTCACAGAGAAGATGACATTGAAGGAAACAAATGATTAAAAAATATAGATTTCTGGGGAAAGATCAGGAAGAGTATGAGAACAGCCTCTCCAAAATATCTAAAGCTGATTGTGCCTGGCCTATTTAGAAATAGTCGGGAGGGCTGTGGAATGGAGAGGAGTAAGTGGGGCCAGAGAAGGAGCAGGTTATGTTCCTACAGGGCCATTGTAAGGCCTTTGGCTTTGACTGTGAGATGGGAAGCCATTGGAGCATTTTGAGAAGACCAGTGATATAATCTGCTTTCTGTTTTTTAAAAGGATCATTATGGTTGTTGTGTTGACAGCAGATAGTAGGGGTAAAGGTAGGATCATTGCTTTGGCAGTGGAGGAAGGAGAAGTGGTTTGACTCTGGAGATATTTAAAAGGCAGTGTGAACAGAATTTACTGATGGATGTGGAGGAATGTGAGAGAAAGAAGGGACTCAGGGAAGGAGCCACAGTTTTGCTTGACCACAAATGAAATTGCCATCAACCACAATGGGGACCACGATGGTCAGAGCAAGCTTTGAGGAGATAAAGGGTTTGGTTTTAGGCATGTTAAGCTGAAGATGTTTGCTGTACAGTAAGAGTAGGTCCTTGGATATATGCGTCCACAGTTATGTAGAGTGAATTTGGCCTAGAGATAGAAATTTGAGAGTTTTTAGCACAGATGGTATTTAAAGCTGCAATTAGAGAAGATTTTCAATGGAGTAGATGAGAGAAGATTAAAGGGCCAATAATTGAGGATTGGGGTGCTACAATACAAAGGGTCCTGGAGAAGAAAATGAACAGCAAAGCAGACTAAGAAGGATGGATCATGTGCTAGATTTTATGGTGTTATGGAATCGAGTGAGGAGAGGGTTTCTGGGGGAGGGGAGAAGTGGTCTGGGAATCACTTGTGGAATGAATGAGAACTGATATTTGACCATTGGATGTGGCAATTTGGAGATCACTGCTGGTAGTGGTGGTAGAGGAATAAAAGGCTGATGGAGTAGGCTTGTGGGGGATGGAAGGAGAAATATTGGCAACAGTGAATGGAGAGAACTCTTCAAAGCAATTGTTATACAGGTGGTAGAGAAATGGAGCCTTAGTTGGAATTATACAGGGATCTAGGAGAGGGATTTTCAGAGATGGGAGAACTAATACCATGTTTGAGTGATAATGGAATGGTCCAATAGAACAGGGGAATTTTCTGATGTGGTAGAAAGGGAGAATTCTTAGCATGGTATCATTGCATATGCATAGGGCACGGG
This sequence comes from Spermophilus citellus, assembly GCF_964194105.1. Lineage (NCBI taxonomy): Eukaryota > Metazoa > Chordata > Mammalia > Rodentia > Sciuridae > Spermophilus > Spermophilus citellus. The sequence goes on from NC_138184.1 coordinate 218,160,551, forward strand.
ATCAGGTGCACAAGTGTGCATTAGGCAGGTGCATGGGAGGTCTGTCTGTAGGAGAGAAGGCAGACTGTGTGTAGACTCATGTTAGTAGGTAGGTAGAAGTAGTTGGAGTTTGGAAATTCTGTCAACTGCATCAATTCTTGGTGATATAGGATAGAAGATCATCACCCCAGAGAGAGGATGGGTACACAGGTAATGGTGGGCTGAACAGAAAGGAAGAAGTGTGAAATAATTGTCTAGGTGCATGAGCAAGTGAGTGGACTTGGACTTACAATATCCTTGTGGGAAAGCTTTAAGGCTGATTTAAAGGCTTGTGATACTAATTTGAACATGAGACTAGTTTGGTTGATTGTGTATTTTTCTTTAGCAGTGTTCTAATGCATGGACAAATGCTTGCAGAAGGCAGAGAGTTGGAATTAACCAGTAATTTGCTAGAATGGAGTATGAAGAGTGAAAGAGAGGCACAGGAATAGATTGGTATGGTGATTGGCAGTGAACTCTAGGCTGGGATATGTGGAATGAAGGTGATGGGATCAATGGATTGCAAATCTTGGAGGGATCCAAGGACTGATGGAGATGCACCAGTAGAGGAAGCAAGCTAACTGGAAACTCACGAGGTGGTGGACAGTGTGCCACAGGAAATTGTGATTATGGAGGAGTTACAGTCATTGGTGAGACAAGGCTTTTGAATTCTTAGCTGATCCCCTATTCTCAGTTTTCAAAGGCCTGCATTCCTTTCTTCAGTACACTTAATTCAGCTTGTAATTACACATTAGTTAGTGTGACTGTTTCCTTCAATAGCTTGTAAGTATCACAAGAGCAGAGACGGTGTCTTTTCTTGTCATCATAATACCCCCATGTCTAGGACAGTGCCTGGCAATGAGCAGAAGCTTGATGAATAATTGTGGAATGAAAAGTAAGCCACATGCTGACTGTGTTTAATTTGAAAGGAACCTGTGGTGGGAAATGGGGTAGACACTGTTCACCTGGGTGCTGTGGCTTCTGATGACATCAACGCAGGAATCAAAAATTGATTCCTCGGCAAAAATCTCACACATGCTAGGCAAGTGCTCAACTCCTGAGCTACAATCCCAGGCCCTTTACAGCAAAAATCAAATGGGATTTTATGCAGTTTCTCATCTACTCATTAAAAGATAGAATTGTATATATTTTTAAAAGTTGATTTTATGAGAATAAGAAGGAACAGGTAGGAAAAACAGTGATTGGATTTTAGGAGTTTCTTTCCTTAACCATTTTATTTAAAATAACATCTTTTAATTTTGTGTATGGTTCTCGCTGATCCTTTGTTCTTTCAACAGTTTTACAAATGTCCATTATGTAATCAGATACTATGTAGCTATGGGTTTCAGTGCAGTGACACAAAGTCCCTGCCCTCAAGGCTTACAGATTATAATAACTGACTGGAAAAATAATTCTTTTGATAAATAAGCAGTAGAAATTAAAGCACACAACTTGGAATATATAGTAGCATCACAATTTGGGAAGAACAAAGAAGTATTGATTTGAATTGTAGTGCTTCCACCTGAGGCACCATACCTGATGTGTAAAGCCAAATTTTGAGAGTCAATAAACAGACACTCAAAGCTAACGTACAAAGGACCTGAAGAAGAGAGGTAGTAGTTAGGATATCAACGCTTATTCCTCTAAATACGTCTTCTCCCTTTTTTCTCTTTCTTTCCCCATCAAGGAAATGCCTGGTGCGCAGTAGGGAATAAATGTTCACTGTCTGAGTAAATAATTCACCCGAATTCCAGAGAATAATAAATTTCCCCATACACATTGAAGTAGACGTAGACCTGGACTGAATGTATGTCCTCACCTGAAAATTTATATGTTCAAGCCCTAATCCCCAGTGTGGGTGAGAAGTAATAAAGATTAAATGAGGTCATAAGGTGGGGCCCTCATCTGATAAGATCAGTACCCTTATGAAAAGAGTGACCAGAGAGCTCACCCTCTTGCTCTTCAGACACACTGAGGAAAGGGAGATGAGGACCTAGTAAGAAGGCATCCACCTACAAGCCAGAGAGAGAAGCTTCCAGAAAGGAAATCCTGCTGAAACCTTCTTTTTTCTTTCTTTCTGTTTTTTACTAGGGCATTAGAGTTATACATAGTAGTTGGGTTCATTCTGACAAAATCATACATACATAGAATTCGATTTCATTTTAGGATCCCCACTTCCCCTCCCCTGTTCTCTTCCTCTACTCTGCTGGGCTACCTTTTGTTCATCTACTTATTTATTGATTTTTGATTGGTTCTTTTTACTTGTACATAAATGTAAAATTTCCCCTGGTGGATTTATGTATCCTGCTGGAACCTGATCCTAGACTTTCTAGTCTGTAGAGCTGTGAGAAAATATCTGTGGTTTAATCCGCAGAGAGCTGACGAATGCAGGCACTGGGAAACTAGTCTATAACTTAAAGAATGTATCATCTGCTAACCTCTGTTTATCTAATGTGCTAATTTTCCATTTGTGTTTTAAAAGATTGCTTCAAAAATGTTGAAAATGTTGTCTTTGCTGACAGTTCATTGGCCTAGGAAATGTCCCTTAAATATGGATTGATGCTTCTTGCCTTATGAGGAGCCGGCTTGCTTAGATCAGAGAAGACAAATGTTAAAAGGCTGGAGGGATTTGCTGATGTTAATTCTAGATTAAAGAAAAATAGAGGGAGGAAGGATCAGAACTGAAAAGACTTTCTGTTTTGTCCTCAGATAAAATCGTGTGAGAACACTTTATAAAAATCCCGGGAGGAGAAGGCGCAGGACAGATCAAAGCTGCCATGAATTGTGTTTATATTTACTTTTCTATTGCCAGAAATGAGTGTTTGCTTATATCAATATTTTCATTCAGATTATACCCTCAATAAACTAAAGTCTGTGTGCTAATTTATAGAAGCAGCTGAAGTTAACAAATTTGGTGTTTCATGACAAAGCTAGAAGCATCAGTCTCTAGAGTAGAAGTATTAAGGATGCACAATCTATGAAGTCAATAAATGTTTTTCCTGCTAATTATTTATATTTGATCTTTAAATTTTGCACATATGTATGCAAAAATATACATATATTAGCACATAGGAAGAATTAATGCACATAGGTATATTTTCATAGGCTTTTTGGGGTAATTCTAATCAGGAAGATTTGTTCACCTCAAAGCAGTTTATTTTCAGAAACCACCTCACTGACTGTCTTATTTCTGGGTTTTAAGTTCACCACATATTAATAGTGGCCAAAGGACCAGTAGTTCCTTTGTTTCCTGCACATTTAGTGAGGGCCTCTCTCCATCCTCTCCAAATGTGCAACTCCAGCGGGGTGAATGTGGCCAGCCATAGCACAGGGTAGGCCTTCCTTCATTTATCAGAGAGGAGAGAATTCACCTGGACGTTCTCAAACCATGTGTCCCGTTCTGCAAATAGCCACTCACCCCCCTTGGTCAGGATGATAAATGGCTTTTGCTAGGTGAGCGGCCAAGAAGTGTATTTCATTTATCTTACTGCTCAAGCCCCTCATGTGGGGAAGAGGAGTAAAAGGAGGTGAAATCTATTGTGACTCAGAACTTCCTTTGTCTTTTAGCCAGAGGGATATCACAGGGTCCCAGTAAATCCTCCACCAGGTATCCAAATATTAAGTGGATTCCCTTCAAGCTGCCCAACAATTCATCGGTGGTGGGAAGAGTTGGAGATGCTTTGAGAGAAGCTGAAGGATGAGAGGGAGAAATCCTGGCCCTGTGAGGCTCCAAGGTGTCTCACTAACTCCCAGACTGAAGCTTTTAACTCTAAGTGAGCTTTTTACTTCTCAAATGCTGTTCAGCAGTGGAGTTCATTTTGTTCTAATTCAGCTGCTCTAGTAGAAGTGGGAGGGGGATCTTCAGAGCCCTTGTACCTTGTCCCGTCTGTCAAATCTATTCCCTGAGATCCTGAGACTGTACACCACACAGCTTGAAACCCTTGGACTTGAAAATCATCAGATTAGAAAGGTGTGGAGAGCTCAGGCCAGGACATTTCCCGGCCAATTGCAACTGCTGGGACTCTTACTTCTTTTTATTTATTTATTTATTTATTTATTTATTTATTTATTTATTTATTTATTTATTTATTTATTTATTTATTTATTTTTATTGATTATTTAAAGCATTACATAGCTCATGATATATCATCTTTCATACATTTGACTCAAATTGTGTTTTGAACTCCCATTTTCACCCCAAATACAGATTGCAGAATCACATCTGTTACATATTCACATTTTTACATAATGCCATATTAGTGACTGTTGTATTCTGCTACCTTTCCTATCCCCTACTATCCCCCCTCCCCTCCCCTCCCCTCCCATCTTCCCTCTCTACCTCCCCTGCTATTGTTCAATTCTCTCCCTTTTTTCCCTCCCCCTTGCCCCTCATGACCTCTTATAATTTTATGTATCATTGAAGGTCTCCTACCATTTCCATATGCTTTCCCTTCTCTCTCCGTTTCTCTCCCCCCATTCGTCTTTGTTTACTGTAGTCTTTTCCTCATGCTCTTCCTTCCTGTTCTGTTCTTAGTTGCTCTCTTTATATCAAAGCAGACATTTGGCATTTGTTTTTTAGGGCTTGGCTAGCTTCGCTTAGCATAATCTGCTCTAATGCCATCCATTTCCCTGCAAATTCTATGATTTTGTCATTTCTTAGTGCTGCATTATACTCCATTGTGTATAGATGCCACATTTTTTTTATCCATTCATCTATTGAGGGGCATCTAGGTTGTGTGCTTCAGGAAGCCATTCCCAGTCCCCCCTCCCTCTGAACTCATTTATACATCTCTTTCTCTGGGGCTTCCCTTGGTGTATACCTGGGCAGTGAGCTGAGCCACTACCAGGCTGAAGGCAGGCTTCTTGAGGCCAGGGACCATGACACACTCATTGTTAATCTCTCCTTAGCACCTACCAAGGCTTGTTGCTTATCATAGGGATTCAGCAAAAGTTTGCAGAATTGAATTGAGGTGACCATTTTATTTGGTCACCATTTAATTATCATTTGAGCTGTATAACCTCAGGTTTCTGAATATGGTAATTGTGCTCCCTTAGGCAGGGGGAGAAGGTTATTTAGATAATATGGTTAGTGTATGGAAGTGCTACTTAAAAATCTAAAGTCATGGTCGCATTGTCTTTCTGTTTTCACAGTTAAGGGCATTTTAGTATGGAGATCAAAGCTGTTTGTAATTGGTGTAAAGAGGAAGCCTGGAGATTTCTGGGTTTGAAGGTGGATGACCACAGCAGTTAACTGATTAGTGTGTGAAGACCCTGAGGAGGAAGGGTGGAATGAATTCCACTAAAAGTTCAGCATTACCTTTAGGTATAGTGTGCACTAGTTGCTGAGGCATTCAGCATTTCTGTGTCATCTTTCACTCTGGCCGTTGCTGGGCAACCAGCCTTGCACAGGTGTGGCTGGATGGCACCTCCTCTCAGTTGCTCTGTCTCTCTTTCCCCTCTGCCCCAGGGTTTCCAGGAGCTACCCTTGGGACACCCATGGACTCCCTTCATGCATGTGCTACCTGTGAGGGTCAGCAGCCTGTGGGCCAACATTTGACTCATGAGGGATAGGAGTTGACAATAAAAAGCAGCTTCTCTCTGTCCCGTAGGTGGATGATTCCGAGGCATATAGTATTCATTTCCTTCAGAGGTCCCAATGGGGCTGAGTCACATTCAGCCACACAGTCACCAGCTTATAAAAGCACCTTTACATTGGCTTTCTTTCTTTTTAAATTTCATCAAATTTTTATTTGTTGTTTTTAGATATACATGACAGTAGAGTGTATTTTGACAAATTATACATATGTGGAGTACAACCCATTCCGATTAGGATCCCACTCTTGTGGTTGTACGTGATATGGAGTTTTGCTGGTCGTGTGTTCATAGGTGAGCAAAGGAAAATGATTTACACTGGCGGTCTGTCCTCTTGTGTTCTCTAGGGCTTCACTCCTGAACCTGGAATTCCACCTAGAAACCCTGCCCCACGCATGCTGTTTTCTCAGATTCTTCTTTGGGGGGAATCCAGGCTGTCAGGGAATAAACAAGATATTGCCTCTGTCCCCCAGAGCTTACCCTTTGATTAGGAAGTGTTGTGGGGCCTTTGGACTACTGTAGAATGTGCACTAGAGGTTAAAATGGGCGATTCATGGGTGAGGGCTGTCCAAGAAAGAAAAAGTGTGGGAGGAGCTTGTGGGCTGGGTGAGGTGCTCAGGGTCTGGAGATTTGAGTGGGCGGGGAGGGAGAACAGGGGAAGCTCAGTGGTATCAAGGAAGAGTGAGCAGAAGGTGGGTTGGGCACAGGGAGAATAAAGGGAAGAGTGAAAGTCATGTTTGGAGTTTCCACATTGCAGGGACTCAGACTCAGGTGAGTAAGCCGCCGAGTTCAGTGACCCACTCAGTTGGAAAGGTCATCAAACATCTGTAGAGGTTCTGTGGAGAACTCAGAGAGGCCACCTTAACAAGGGGCACCCGGGTTGCAGGAAAAAGGCTTGTCAGTGAGGTTAAAGCAGCGTTGAAGGGAAGAAATTCATAGGGATCTCAGAGTTAAATTATTTTTATTATAATGTTATTTAAATATGTCTAAAATAAATCTAGGTGTAAACTTCTAGCAGTTAAAGTTTTTATCTATCCATAAAACCAAAAGAAATTTACAACATTAAAAACAAATGAAATGACAAAACTCAATAAAACTCAAATTAACAACATTAATTTAATGTGATGGATGATGATCTTTGCTCAAATGAAATTGCTGTTGGCAAATGAGTGTGCCCCTGGCAGCCTGAGCTTTGACTCGGAGTTCAGGGTGTCCCTGGCTCTCCGTGACTTCTTTGGCTTCTTCTCTTTGAGCCATGGAGAAACCTTTGTCTGAACAGCTGTCTGTGGCTAAATGCGTTATTTACCTATTAAAGCGTCTCTGTTCTGTTCTCATGAGCAGAGACAATGAAAATGCTGCTGTTTATGCTAACACAGCCATGGGTACAGGCAGCAGTAGATGCTGACATTGCTCAGCAGTGGGTGGGAAGGAGGCACTGGATGGAAACTCCAAGATGGAGGTGGGAGGAAGAAAGAGGCCTGGGGAGAACCCACGGCATCTCCCAGGATGAAGAGGGATACTGCAGTCAAATACTTACTTCAGCTGGAGAGCTGAAGCCAATTTTTTGATCATTAAGTTTCTGATTTTTTTCTGGATCAGGGGACCAGAATCCCTTGAGTGGTAAAATATTGGTGGGAAGTTACATTATTTACTATCTTTTGTACCGTTTTGTGAAATTATTGTATTTCAACAAACTCTGTTGGAGTTTTGTTGTAAAGTTGAGTTGACAGCACTTGATCAGCACAACAGAAGCTTCCATCAGCTGCTCCGTCCTGCACCTGCCTTGGTCCCAGGTGACCAAGGGCTAATTTCTAGACCTGGGGAGGTCTCTCTCTGGCCCAGGATGCAGTCTGCCTTCGCCCTTAAAATCAAGACCCGAGTGTGAGAGCCTGTCAAGAGCCCAGGATCCATGCTCAGGTGGCCTGGGTTTCAATCTTGTGTCTCCATTTCCTGTGCGACATTGGACTTGTTTTTAAACTCTGTGCCTCAGTCTCTTTATCTGTAGGATGGGGATAATAATCATGCCCACTTCACAGGATGAAATGTGTAATGTGTGAGAAATGATTGGAACACCCAGTGTATAGTAAGGGCTATATGACAGAGAATCATGGTGGCAATGATGGCAGCTAACTCAGGGAAGTGTGGCTACAGGGGAAGCTCTGGGCCAGCTCTGTACAGTCCTTCAGGAGCAATGAATGGCTGACCATTCAGAAGACTCTACAAAGAGACAGTACCCAGAAAATTCACACACACACACACACACACACACACACACACAAATATATGTACACACACACACGCACATATGTGAGTGTATATAAATGTATGTATATATGTATGCATATATATGTATGTATATATACATATGCATATATATATATTTATGATTAAAACCACTCATTATTTCCGACCTGGTTAATTTGCTTATTTGGACCTTGTGGTCAGAGCTTGCCTTTGCAGAGACGAAAGGGTAATGAAGAAGTGATGTGAAGAAGATAACAGTGTAAACAAAATTAAAAGGGCTTTGTCCGAGGTACTTCAGAAAGTCTTACTTTCTAACAATATTTATTTTGCATTAAAAACAGTTGTGCTGATTATCTGTCGGTCTTATCTACTTATTACAGCAGCTCCCTGAAGATGCTCTTGGGCACAGTTGGCACAGTTGGCTCTCATTTTGCCGAGTCAGACAGCCCTGTGGTAGCTTGAGTTCCCCAGAAGTCCTGCAAGTAGGATGGAGAGAGCTCTGGAGGGGGCCTGGGAAGGAAGGGAGCCAGGAGCTGTGAAGTCGAGCAGATGACTGCTATGGGCAGTGGGGCTCCGTCCCTTGTGGCACTCTGGGTGGCAATGCAGAAAACTCATTGAGATACTGTGAAGCTGACCTGGGAAGGTACTGGCTATTTATCCTCTTGTCCAATTGCTCTGCTCAGTCATTTGTTGAGAGGCCTGTTGTGGGTCGAGGCATTAACTGCCTGACGCTTCCAGTCTGTCCTGCATGTCCTGGTGGCCAGAGGGAGCTGTCAGATATGGGCTGTCAGGTACTGGGAGATGGCAGACATAAGACAGACCTGTGAGGCCTGAGGAGCCCTTGGGGACATGGGCAGGGCACTGACACGGGCCTGGCATTGACGTGGGCTCCCATCCTATTCTAGACTAGAATGTTGGAGTGGGATATTATAAAATGTGTCCTCTGATGTAGATGGATAACTACGCAGACTATCAGTCTCTCCTCTGTGCAACACTTGTACCCCTTAGGGTGGCACTTGGAGACACTTATATGAACATACTTCTATGCAGCTTGAGGATCTATCTGCTAAATGTCTTCAGGGTGGAATCCCTGTCTTCCTGGTGTGGCCCAGTCTTGGGGCAGGGTGAGATGGTGCAGGGCTTGGAAACAGAGACAGGGTTTGGCAGTTGAAAGAGGCAGATGAGGCTCCTGGAGTGTGAGGGGATCCTCAAGTTGGGTCTCCTCTACGTGCAGCTTTCAGTGAGGCAGGGAGGCCACAGAGGGCTTGTGGCCTCTCCTTGCCTCCTGGTATTTGGAGGACTGGGGCAGGACAGGGTTCTGCTGTCACTAGGAGGTAAAGGGATGATTATGAAGATTAAATGAGCAAATGAATCTGTTTATAAAGCACTCATATCTATGTAATTTTTCTAATGGGGGACTATTTTAATGTTTACATTTAATAAAATGCGTTTAATAAAATGTTGCAATGCAATACAGTTATGCTGCTCTCAAGATAATTGCAGGTTTTATAAAATGTTCATTCAAAGTATATATTAATGGGACTCAGTGTTAAAAATTTAGCTTTACTTCTATTAAACTTTTTAATCAAGTAAAATAGTGCTAGTAAAATACAACTAAAGGTGTCTTAAAGAAAAAAAAAAAAACCATAACGTGACTTCTACTTCCCAAGCCAGCTTTTTAGAGGCAGTTTCTTTGGAGGTTTTTGGCTGTTTCCTCATATGTCATATATTTAAAAATAATAGTCATGCCACTATTTCTTGCACAGCTTTAGATATTGCATATTAACTTTTTTGACAGTTGTTTAGCCCTTATTTACCACCCTTCATCCACTTCCTTCTTATTTGCTTAGTATAATCATATCACAGTTTTTGGATAAATTCCTTGCCAGTTTTTACATTATTATGTCAGTGTAAACATAATAATGTACATTATTATGACAGTGCGTTTATTTATTTATTTGCTTATTTTATTTTTTAATTGGTTTTAGTGTGTTTTAATTATACAGAACAATGGGTTTCACCCCCAAATCTTCCTTTAATCTCCCCTCCTTCCTCCTCCTGATTTCCTTCTCTCACTAATAACATTTACTTCTGAGCCAAATTATGAACTATGGTTATGTTTACTTTTAGTGCATTATTTTGTTTTTCTAGGATAGTAATTGCCTTTTAAAATTTGTGCTTAACTTTTTATGTGTCTATCTATTGCTAAACTTCCCCAAAGATTCTAGTAGATTTGTCCAATACTTTTGATACTGTTCTCCAAACACCCCAACATGTCAGCTAATCTGTAAGTTTCATTTCCCCTTTGGGGAGCCCTTTCCTGCTCAAGCTGGTTTTGAAACTTAATAATCAGCTGTCAAGATTTAGGCTGTCTGTGCAGTCTTGTAATCCTAGGCTTTCATGGATCACTCTTCTGGTTAGATCCTGGTGCTATCTCATGTCTTCTTAGTTTACTTCCTTTTTTTTTTTTTGGCCATTGCACATCCTATAGTAGTCTCTTTAAAAAGGGTGTGCAATTTTGAGTCCTTGATTGCATGAAAATACTATTATTCCTTAGTCTTGGCTAATAGTTTGGGAAGAATTCTAAGTTGAAATTAATTATGTCAATTTTGAAAGCATGAATAGGTTATTTTCCGAGTAGTGACAGATGTGACATCCTTTTTTGTATGAGACCCGGTTCTTTTCCCCCTATGAACTTAGTGCTGTCAAGTTTTGAGCCTTTCCTAACTCTGGGGTATGCAGCTCTCTCTTCTTTATAACATCCCCTTTGACTTGCCAAGGTCCTAACTTCCTTTGCTCTCTTCAGTCAGGTACTGTCTTTTCTTGTTTCCTCAAAAACCTTTGAAATTTGTCATTTGTTGATGTCTCCACTCTGGCTGTCTTTGTCTTTGTGGGATGGTAGACTTTGTTCTTTCTTAATTACTTTTCTTACTTTGGAGGATTTCATGTGGAGAGGAGAAAAACAGGTGTTATTTGATTTGTTCTGTCCAATCAGAAAGTTTTTATTATTAGAAATAATTGAGAACAGCCTGAAAACTTCCTGAAAAACTGGAATGTAATATGGTCCGTCTTCCACTGTAAAAGTCAAGGTCTTTCAAGTCAATAAGACTTGCTGGGTAAGAAGAGAAAGAGGCAAAATAAGGCAAAGGAAAAGAAGAAATGGAAGAATGAAGGAAGAGGGCTCAGTGGGAAAGACGGGCCTCAGAGAAGGACTTTGATTTTCTTGTTTGGTGTTGTCTTGTTTTGTGGTGTTGGGACTGAACTTAGGGCTTTTTACATGCTAGGCAAGCTCTCCACCCCTCATCTACACCCATTCATGCCCAGAGAGGGACTTTAAGTCACATATCAAGAAGGAAAAAAGGTTGAAATCCAGGCCAGTTCTGTCTAACGCAGGTGGTGCAGATATTGTGAATTAGGAAATTGTTATTGATAATGGATTTTTCAATGGGTCATTATTGTAGCATTTTCTTAAAAAGTGCTGTAACATATAAGAGTTCTGTGCCTTTTGGCCCCAGAGGGCCCTAAGAACACAGGATTGTAAAACAAAGCATATTGATTATGCAAAATAAATTTCACCTGTCCTAGGAAGGGTGGTTCACATCCATCAGAGGAAAAGAACAGCATCATGAAAGATAAAACACAGGGTCCAGTGCCATGTGAATGAATTGTGTGCAGCCTGTGGATCAACTTTAGATATGATTACCTGAGTGTAATATATCATGATAGAAGGGAGGAAATTATGGATAAAGGCTTTTTCCTTTTTCATCTTGTCCATTACTTTTCTTATTTCTTTACTATGTTTCCTCTTTGTAAATCAGAAGGCTCTGAATGAATGATAACCATAATAGCTTGTTTGCTTGTGCTATAAAGGCAACCCATTACAGCTTGTTTGATTTCATAGCCAAACACGTTATTTCTCATCCATTTGCAGGCAGATCAAGGCAGCTGGTCAGAAAGTGGACCATCTAAACTTGGAAAGTTCTAGCTTTGGTCAGCCAGGAAAATTCCAGTCCAGTTTCAGACTCTGTTCTATGATCAACATTCTGACATCGCTCTGCTTCTTCTCCTTTAATTATTTTTATTATCATCTCTCTGTTTTAAGGTTCTTCTAAGTGTAGTGATTGCTTATCTCACTGCCTTGGTCTGGCTGTTCTGTGTCTCTTGGTGCACTATCAGGGACAGACAGAAACATAGTACTTACGACCAAATTGTGTGGAGAGAGACTTTTAGAATTAGAGAAGTCTGGGAGAACTGAGCTTTGACAGATTGGGTGTTCAGGTGACACAGAGGTCCCTCTTTCCTTATCTTATGACTAGTGCCAATGGTGTTATTTCGGTTATCCTGAAGGTTCCCCAAGGGCTGTGCTGCTGTGGGTGTCCTTCAGCAGTAGATGGAGGAGACAATGGGAGAAAAAGTGGCTCTTCCTCCTCTCATCCTGTCACATCAGCCCAGAGCTCCTGGAGTCCATGGGAAGAAGCATCACATAGAGGTTAGGGCAGCTGTTAGTGGTGGTGTACCTGCCTCAGACCCTTGTCCACAATGGTGATGGCTGTGAACTCAGGCAGACTCTGGTCTTGGTGGGCCTTTGTTTCCTTGACTGTGCAATGGCGGAGCTATAGGTTGCTTCTGTTCTTTGAACTAGAATATACCCTGAAGATAGAGGCAGGTGTACATGCTAGGATTGCATACCGGTTAGTTCTTTCTTAAAGTGGTATGAAGCATTCAATTTTTAAAAGTTTCAGAAAAATGAACTTCTGTCTCTGGACACCGATTAGTCTATGTGATAAAAAGCACCAAACAGTAGATGCAATGAACTTTCTTTTTTCTCCTCCTGCCCTTTAAAACTATTGATAGGCATTGTCCCCTAGACTGCAAGCTCGAGGGGGCAGGCTCTGTTTGCCTGCTGTTGGAGAGCTCCTCGGATCTGTCCATAGTGCTGAAAGTTGGTCACCTATTACCAGTCTTGTTTCCCTAGCACCTAGTGCAGTGCTAAAAAAGAAATAAATATTTGTTGAATTGAATGCCAAACATATGGCATTCTGAGTATTGTGAATGTCTGAAATTTCAACATATGCAAGGTAGGGTTATGAGTATTGTATTTTATTTTTCCTAAGGGGAGAAAATACTGTGTGAAATAAAAACCTTTCAAAGAAGATTACAAAGCTGGTTTCTTTCTCATTACTCATCACTTTCCCCTTCCCAAGAATTTCAAGTCCTTTTGTCTCACTAAACAGAATCAAAAGAGAAAATATAAAAAGAAAGCTTCCAGAATCACCAAGGCCACCTATCCCACTTCTTTTTTTCTGTCTTTTTTGTACTTTGGTTTGTTGGAAGTTAACCAAGGATAAAAGGGATATCTGAGGCCCCCTATCAGGATGTTAATTAGTTGTTTTTTGTACAAGGAATTAAAAAATACTTCTGAGAGAATGTCTGTGTTTGATTTAGAAGACAATCTCTCTCCTACTTTAACCCAGTTTTGATAGTTGACATTCTCAGGTGTTTCCAATTAGCTCAAGAGGTGTTGAAACATTTTGAAAAATTCTCATGGTGAAATTAATTTTAGTTTCCTTTGGTTTAAACAGACATGCCATATATCATTTTTGGAGGAAGAAGGCTGTTATAAAATCTCACAAACAATAAAAATCCAAACAAACAAATAGCAGCAACAATAAACCACTAAACAACTGTTTTCTAACTATTTGGAAGTGAAGTCCGGTGCCACCTGTCATTTGAAACTTACTGGAAAATGAAGTTGCTGTTTTAATTACTGTTGGCATTTACAACTCTCTAGGTGAGGGAAGTCAGCTTGCTAGAAAATTTCTTTTGGCACTAGAAGCTCAGGAAATTAATAAGAATGAGCCAAAGACAAAGTTGTACTTAACTATTAAAGCCAAGCTCTGGAATTTCTCCTAGACCCTCAAGTAACCTTGTCTTTGGTCAGTGGACATTATTGAGAGACCGCTAAGAGGAAGCCACTGTGCCTGGTGCTCAGAACTCCCTTTCCTAAAGGGCTTTGAGGTACTTAGGAGGAGGAGGAGGGGGCTCGACACATTTCAGGAGATGACCGGATTGTGTGGCATGAATGATCAGATCATCAGTGTGCAGAAGTTCAGGAAGGAAGAGGTGGCTGTGGATTGGGGTAGAGAGACGCAAGACATCATGTCGGAGGGGAGCCTGATAGCATCCCTGGTTTGCAGGTAGGTGACAAGGACTGGGGTGAACATGTTAGGCTGAGGAATCACATGTGCCATAGCTGGACAGTGTGTGTGGTCACAATGGTATAGGTGGGAGCATGGTGAAAGCAGGGGATTGAGGACAGCTGAGGCAGGTGAGATGCGCAGGGGGCTAATTTATTAAAATCCCTGCATTTGGGGCTAAGGTCTTGATACCTTAGGTCAGTAATTTCCTTCCTTACTTATTTAGCCTTAGAATTCCTCCTTAAAATGGAAACTTACATGGAAGACTGATACATAAAAATGGGTAGAAGTATTGTAGGAATCTGCAGTGTCTGTCTCAAGCCCTCCTTTCTCCTGGTGTGAACCCTATTCTGGAACTAATGGAAAACCATTGAGAAAATACTGCTGTATACCAAGGGGTGTAGGGACATGAACTGGCAGGACCTGACATGTCTTGGAGGATGATCACACAATGACTTATTTATCAATTCAATTTCTATTAATTTTGTCTTGTTTATAGTCACAGGCATTTGGAAGACATTAGACGTCCTAAGCTGGATTGGTATTTCTTGTGAAAATGACACGGTTGGTGGGATCTTGGTATAGAAGAACCCCAGGGAAATTTTGAGATTGAAGTCACCTATCTTTCCTGACAGATGTGGCCTGAGGAGGAAGTCTCATTTCCTCTCTGGTATCCCCCAAAGTATGCGTGGGGGGCCAGCTGATATTTTTGTTATCAAAAAGTGGGAAGTGTGGAGGCTTTAGGGCCAGACAGATTTGTGCCAGATTTACCACTCTCAGACCTGTGATCCTATGTGTGGCTGAGCTTCAGAGTGAACCAGGGAGGGCCTGGCTAGCTAGAGGTGGGGAGTGACCTCCAGCCATCCTGGCAGTTCTCCTTGGACACAGTGGCCACAAAAGTGTCTCCATCCCTTGGGCATTTGGTTCACTTATTCCCTCTCTCTTGCAGGGGATCTAGTTCTTTTTATTTTTATTTTAAACTTAATTTGGAAAAACTTTTTAATATTTTCAAAAATATTTGGTGAGTTCTGACTCCTCGAGATATATATTTTTTTTGTATATGTGTGTGTGTGTGTGTGTGTGTGTGTGTGTGTGTGTGTGTGTCTATGGCTAAATGTTGGAAAAATTATGTCCAAGTCCTAATTTGTGGGACATTTGAATGTGACCTCCTTTAGCAAAATGGTTTTGGCAGATGTAATTAAGGATCTTGTGATGATCATTCTGGATTTAGGGTGGGCCCTGAATCCAATAGCCCAGTGTCCCCAGAAGAAGTGAGGATATAGACACAGAGACACACAGAAGGGAATCCATCTAAAGACAGAGGCAGAGACTGAAGTGTCAGAGTGCTGGGCATGACTAGGAGAGACCCTGCAACAGATTCTCCTTTAGGGGCTCCAGAAGGAACCATCCCTGCTGATACCTTGATTCTGGACGCGTGTCCTCCAGATCTATGAGAGAATAAGCTTCTGTTTTTCTGAGGCACCCAGTTGGTAGTCTTGGAGAACTAATGCAGCAATCATGGGGTATAGCCTCCTCTCCTCTCTGTGGCAAAGCCTCATTAGCTACCCTGCATAGTTGTCTTTGTTTCTCTAGAAGCTTTTACTTTTCTTTCTCTGTGAGGTTTTCATGCTTGAAGATTATGAGTTTTATGTTTTAGGAGCAATTCTTTTTACATTTTGCTTCCTTATAGCGGCTGTTGGTCCTGGAATCTGCACTTATCTGTGTGGGCAGTGGGCAAATCACAGAATATAAGCAGATCTGGTCTCTTTTCCCAAAAGACTGTCAATTCCAGCTCACCACCTATTGCTTCCCTCACTAATAAGCTGACATATAATTTATTGTTCAAACTGGGACTCTTCAGAAAGAGTGCACTGTTGTATTTATAACAGGTGTTTACTGGGACTGTCACAGGAGAACTGGAACATCTGGTCACCCTTCTTGTGGTCCTGTTTAGGTCCTGAATACTAGACCTGTTGGGCCTCCTCTCTGGTCCTGTCCATATTAAAATCAGGAATAATTTCTTGCTTGGCAATTATCAGGAGGAGCCAGGCCTGCAGCAATGTTTGTGGAACCGTTGGCCTTTCAAATCCCCTTCCTCTTGCACACTTGTTCTCTCTGCAGGTCTCTTTTTTGCTCAGGAGTTATCAGATTTGTGTGGCCTTCAGACTTCTTTGGCATGGCAGGACAAGAGGCTACCTTACTTGTTCCCACTTCTACCAATCAGCATTATAAAAATGCTTCTCTACAGTGAGCAAGAAAATCAGGCTGGTTTGTCCACAACAGCAATGAACTTGAGTCCTGGAAAAGACAAAACCCAGAATATGTTAAACATATTTTACTTTATGCCAGAAGCAGAAGCACTTACCGTGTTTCATGTGTTAGTACAGCATGTGAGGCTACCTCTGGAACCTTGTGCACTGCAGATCCCAGGGCCTATGATGAGGCTGGTGAGACTGGTTGGAGTGACATTGTCTCATGATTCCCACACACTACTGCTGCCAAGAGGAAAAAAAATTTTCTATTGGATCTTCCTCCTTAGGATAGAATCTAGGCTACTTCTCTAAAGTTAACCCCATTGCCTTTGCTGTTGTCACCAAAGAAGCCTTCAAGGAGGATGTTTGCCATCACCTCCAATGACCTAGAAATGTCCATTGCAATTAAACATCAGGATCTGAGATGTATAAACCATACTCCTCCTCAGAAGAAGATGACTATGCATGACATTTTCGTTACTGGATTAGAATTAGAGTCTAGGTTTGCAGTGAACTCCTATAAGACCCTGTGGCCACATGTAGAGAAGCTGCCACCAGTTGCCTTAGGGCAGTAGGTTACGTGGCTGACTGCCCACTTCAGGGATGCCCTCAAGGGCAGGGATTGTGTTGTCATGTTCATTCACATGTTCCAAACACTTAGCATGGTCCTGGCAGTTGGGAGATGCTCAGGAAATGTGTACTGAATGAATGAGCTATTTATGACAGAGGAGGTCCAGTGCTCCCGTTCACGGCATCTGTCAGTGCCTGAAAATAATTGAGGCACTAACATAAATATTCATGTTTCCAAATTTACTTCTTTATTTTGCTTAGTTGCATTTATGTTCTTTAAAAAATTTGATATTGAGGTATAAGATACATAAGAGTAAGGAACTCAGAACTGTAATAAAGATACATAAGAGTAATGAACTCAGATCTGTTTTGCACATGTAAAACTATGTCACACAGATCAAGATAAAGAGCATTTCCAACTCCCAAGAAATTTCCTTTGTGCCTCCTTCCAGCCAGCAACTTCTGCCAAATATAACCACTCTTCTGACTTCTGTCACATAGGTTGGTTTTGCCTGTTGCTGAGCTTCGTATAAATGAAATTATGTAATACATGGTTTTTCATGTCTGGCTTCTCTCACTAACTATTACATCTGTATATTCATCCAAGTTATTAATCGCTGTGTAGCAGCAGTTTGTTCTTTTAGTGCAGGGAGGTATTCCATTGTGTGAATATACCAGGATTTATTTATCCATTCCACTGTTTGGGTAGTCTCCAATTTTGGCTATTATGAATGAAACTTATGAATGTTTTTGTTTGTATCTTTAATTGCACATATATTCTCAAAATTCATGTTTTTCTTATAAGAAAGGAGGGAGAAGAGATAAATAATAATGATAATAATAACAACTGAGGCTTATTGGAAGCTTACTGTGTGTGAGGAATTATAGTGAGCAATTAAGTAAATGCACTACAGCCAGATCTTGGGTATCCTTTTCGGTGCTTAGCCATCTGTCTTCCAACTTCTTACCTTAATTGGAAAAACCTTAAAAGCAAGATGATCTTTTAAGTACAAATTGAGTACACAATCAGTCAGCATCTGAATGACCTAATTTTAACTGTTTTGTTTATTTTATAATTGACCCTCTATCCTCGATGCCATTCCTTCCCTGACTAGAAGAGGAGCTCATCAGATTTGGGGCTGAGTTCCCAGCACCCAGTTCCCTGCCTGGCCCTGAATATTCTTACTAACAAGAGAGCTATTTTCTAAAAGATTAATTGTAAGCAGTTTGTTTTTGAATATCAGAAGACATTTGCAAAATGTTTTCTTGGAGCAATGTACTGGACCTATTGCAATTGACCTGAATGCTGAGGGTCCCCACCAAGACTTCTTGTACCCTGAACTTCCACAAGATCACCTCTCTTAGCTCAGCTGTTTGCTTGTATTCCCCCCCTTTATTGTAAGCTTGATATTCAGCAGTTTATTTTTTTTTAAATTAAGTTTTCTTTGACATTCATAAAATGCCCAGATCTTAAGTGTTCTGTTTGATGTGTTGACAGTTGGGTGTAAGTATCACCCCAAACAAGATGCAGAATGGTCCTGTAACTCATATAATCCCTCATGTGTTCTCCACCTTGTCCCAACCTCAAGCAACCACAGATCTGATTCTTTTCACTCTAGATTGATTTTATCTGCTCTTGTTCTACATATAAATGGAAACACAGTATGTACTATTTGGTGATTGGATTCTTTTGCTTATCATGGTGTTTGAGATTCACACTTGTGTGCATTTTATTGCTGAGCAATATTCCATTGTATGAATAATTCACAATTTGTTTATATGAACAGTCATTGTTGATGGATGTTTAAGTAGTTTCCAGTTTTTGGATAACTTGAATACACTTATTATCAATTATTATTTTTTAAGATGGAGTCTTGCTATTTTGCCCTTGCTGGCCCTGAATTTCTGGGCTCCCGTGATCATCCAGAATAGCCTGGACTATGGTTGCATGCCACTCTGCCTGGCAGTGTTATGGACATTTTTATACAAGTCTCTTTGTAGATGTAGGTTTTTATTTTTCTTGGGTAAGTACCCAGGAGTGGGATTATTTGGCAAGTGTATGTTTAACTTTATAAGAAACTGGCAGTTTTCAATAGTGGGTGAACTATTTTACTCTTACCAGTAGAGTATAAAAGTTTCAGCTATCTCACATCTTTACTGGCGTTTGGTATTGTCGTACAACTTGTTCCAACATTTGCATTGGATGGTTCCCCCTCCTCTTCCTCTCTCAACGAAGACCTTGAGCCTCTATTTGTGGCCCTAGGACTTTGGTTTGAGTGATGCTAAGGATTTCCTTCTCTTTCTCTCCGGGACCTCATTGCATGTTCAGTCTTCTTTGCTTAAGAAAATAAGACTCTTAATTCCTTCCAGCTGTCCTACTGGGCCTCTAAGGCCTTGCTGCCATTTTCTACTGGATTTTTGACTTTAACAAAATTTAACTGGAAGATAAACTCTGTAAGGGTAGACACGTTGTCTGTTGTGATCATCATTACTGCATATCCTCAGCTTTCAGAACAGTGATGGCATATAATAATATTTGTTTAATGAATATATTTTAAAACTATGAAAGTCAACATTTTACACTGTAATCAACATTTAGCAATTTATTTATTAGGAGTTTCTGATAGTTGCCAAAGCTAATTTTTTCCCCTTAAAAACAAAATGGATGTGATTCTGTGAAAAGGGTATGGAAAAACCAAAGAAAATAAACAACTGATGTTACTAATGATAAAATGGAACCTCTGTATTGGCGTGGTATTTGGTTGTCCATGTGGTACAACGGAATAGGGCTGCTACAAATTCCCTCTACAGTATATCCTTCCCAGCAGGTTGGCAGAACTCCTGAAATTCATATTAGTCAAGACTTGTTTCTTGGCTTAAGGTATTCTTAATTTCATGAGATCTCTTTTAAAATTCAGATTTTTGAGAAAAATCCACATGCATTCTTATAGAGAATTAGTTTAACAAATTTCACTGCCAATTCTTTCATCAGGTTTAGGGAAAGAACACACAGGAAATGAGAAGTGGGCCCAGGTGGGTTCGACCGGGAGCCTCGCCATTCAGAGGGTGAGGATGGAGGGGTATGTGTGTGTCTGTCTGTCTGAGGTGGATGCTGCATCTGGGTGTGATTGGGAGGTGAATGTGAACTTAATGCAGAACTTGGGAAGCACAGTGCAGGAGGGAAGGCATTGGAAAAAAAATGACCTGTTTCAAAATTCAGTCAGGCTGTTAAAGATAAGACTTGTGTGTAGAAAATATAAAAACAGCTCTCTAGTTTCTTTAATTCTTAAAATCATGTACAAAAGACGACTTGCATGTTTTCAAGAGGGGTTTGTTCTCAGAGATAACAAATTATGAAAGCCTAAGTTAAACTTTACCTTTTAGAAATAATCTTCAATGAAATCTTCTGAGCATTTTCTAGATGTTCTTTAATTTTTTTTCCTTTTGCCACCATCACACAATCAGCTTAAATTCAATGAATGTAAGAATATGAGTTTGGTTTCACCTTTAGTTTTACCTTTTCAGTTTGCTTCATGGTTCCTATCTTTGCTCAGATGTGTTTATGAGAACTACATTTTTTATCTCCATCTATCATTTCCCATTCACTTTTGTACAATGAGTGATTATAATAAAATATTCCATAATTGCACTACTCCGAAAGAGGACTGTACTATTGCAATGCTGCTCCTTTGATTATTCCATAGCATTCAGAATGAGATTCTTCTCCATAAGGCAGTGCCAAGGCCTGAAAGATTCTGGCCCCTGCATATGCCCTCAGCCTTGTTCACTGTACTCTCCCTCGGCCGTATTTACCTCTGTTAATGGCACCTAATGTTCTTTTAGTTCCTCTGACAGACAAACTCTTTCCTGCTGGAGGGTCTTAGCACATACTGTTTCCCAGGGTCTGAATATTCTTTCCCTTCTCTTCTCAGGACCCAATCTTTCTAGTTCAGGCTTAAAGTTAACTCCTCAGTGGGCATTTTTCAGAACACCTACTTAGATTCCCTTCTCCCTTTATTGACTTATTTTAATAGACTTTATTTTTTTTATAACTGTTTTAGATTTGCTGAAAAATTGAGTATAGAGAATTTCCAGAGAGTCCCTGCCCTTGGATTCCTCTATTGTTAACGTCTTACATGGTGCACTTGTTTCAATTAACAAACCACCACTGAAAGATTAATATTGACTCAGGTCCACAGTTCATTCAGATTTTCTTAGTTTTCACCCAAGATCCTCCTTTGATTTGGAGATCCCATTCAGGACACCACTTTGCATTTACTTCCCATGTCTTCTTGGCTCTTCTGGGCTATGATGGTTTCCCAGACTTTCTGTGTTTTCCATGACCTTGACGGTTTTGAGGAGGACTGGTCAGGAACATTGTAGGATGTTCCTCTCTTGGAACCTATCTGATATTCTTCTCGTGATTCGAATGGGCTGGCAGTTTTTGAGAGGAAACGCTGTTTTCAATACATAATTGTCAAAGGTGTGTCCTGTCAACAGGTGAAGGAGTTCCCTTCCTGGCTCCTGAGAGGAGTTGAGTGAGTGCAGTCCTGTCTGTCAGATTTCTTTACCATACAGTTGTTCTTTCCTCTTCCTTCCCCTACTGCACTCTTGGGAGGGAAATCACTAGGCATGTCCTAAGGAGCTGGAGGTAATGCCCCCCTTCCCTTAGGTTGGCATCTCTTTATAAATAAATAGATGAAGTTCATTTTTAAGACCTTTAATTAATTCATTCATTCATTTTTATGTGGTGCTGAGGATCAAACCCAGTGCCTCACCTGTGAGAGGCAAGTGCTCTACAGCTGAGCTACAGCCCCAGCCTGTATTTTCATAACTTATTTGGAATTTTTTGCATGAGGTCTTTGTCTCTTCTCCATTCACTAATCTGTTCAATCATTGATTCATATTGGTATGAACTCATGCATATTTATTTCATACTTTGGGTTATAATTCAATATAACTTTGTTTTATTGCTCCAGTTGTTCCAACTTTGGCTACTGGGAGCTTTTTCAGTTGCTTCCCTTGATCTTTTGACCTTGACCCTCCCACACTTTTTTTTTTTTTTTAATTTAAAGCATCTTCTTACTTTCTGGTACTACATAATGCTCCAGAATCGTCTGGTATGTTTCCTGACCTGGTCTTAGAATCAGTCATTTCTCCTGTGATTGGAGAATGGATTGGAAACCAAGGTCTAGGCCTTAGGTGTGTTTGTTGCTGCTGGGGTGGGGTATTCTCCATTTACATTTTTTTTGTAATGGAAATTGAACCCAGGAGTGCTTTACTACTAAGGCATATTCTCAGCCCTTTTTATTTTGAGGCAGGGTGTCACTAAGTTACTTAGGGCCTTGCTAAGTTGCTGAGGCGTATCTTGAACTTGTGATCCTCCTGCCTCAGCCTCCCAAGTTGCTGGGACTACAGGCATGTGCCATTGCACCCAGCTCCCATTTAATTTTATTGTAGTGTTCAGATTCTTTCATTCATGCATACATTTTACAGTGTGTTATGATTTATTTGTTTGGTTCTTATTTATTGTTTATCTTTCTACCTATGTCGTCACTGCTTGAGGTCAGATGTGATATTTCACTCATAGTACCTAACACATAGTTAGCTTTCAAGAAACACTTATGAAAGACAAAATGAATAAATTACTGGCAGGGAAGCAGGACTCTCATGGGAGAGCTTTCAAAGTTCATCCAATAGTTAATGAATTAAAGCCCAAATTTAATGTATGAGCAGTGGTTAAAATTTTAGGGGTTTCTATGTACAAAGTATTAAAGATTAGGTAGGCAAAAAGCTGAGTATATGAAATTGAGGGTTCCCTTTATATGTACAGCCCTTACAAGTTCATTAATCGTGCTCATGTTTACATGCTGATAGCAGCTTGCTAATTAAGCTTTATGATAGGAAAAGGTATCTATGAAGTCTATCTGAGTGTTGTTCTCTCTATGTGAGATATTTGGATAGTGGAAATGCATTTTTAGTTGCTCGTAGACAATAATAAAGACAGAAGATTTTTCTTATGCTGACAACAACAATAAGCAGAAGCCAGGGACAGGCTGGGTGGGGCTGGTGGGGCGCTTATGCAGGAACTCTGGGTGCAAGGGCTGGAACTGGAAGGCTTTCAGGCTCCTGGAGATCAGCATGAGAGAAAGTGCCCCAGGAGAGCACCCTGTTCTTATAGTGCAGAACCTAGACAAAAACACTGCTGGAAAGTGTGAGTACTAGGTGTTGCACGTCTTCTCTGCCTATGGAGAGCAAGGCCCCCGATTTAGCCAAGGGGCTCAGGAATAGTTCTTCATTCAAGGACAGGGGCAGAGGTAGGCAAGCCGGGCCTGGAGGCCTGGGTGCAAAGGAAGTAGGGACTCATTCACCAGCAGTGGAGCTCAAGGTGAGAGCCAGGGCCCAGGGCTTGATGCCAGGGCTGGATCCTGCAGGGCAGACTCAAGACTCCACGCCCATTTGGACCAGGGCACCTTAATCGATTCCTATCATTGACCAGGCTCAGGGCAGTTTGGGGCGCCAGGGTCTTTGACCCTAACTCTAGGTGGAGGGGAAACGTGGGCCTGAGGCTGGGGTGTTTGTTTGCTGTTTGACCTTTAGCTCTGGCATAATTACTTTTCAGAGGAAATGATTTAAGGTCACTTTAGGCTGCATGCTGAGTCAGTCAGTAAGACTTGCTGGGGAGGGCGTGGGGGGATGCTGTGACTCAAAGCTTTGTTCCTGTGCAACAGAAATACCTGTGTTCAACAAGCCCAGCAGACCCTTAGGCTGCCCCCCCCCTCCCCCCCCCCCCGGGCTCTGCTCCTGGAGCCTTGGGTCATCAGAGTTACCTTCCTGGCTCCTGAGAGGAGTTGAGTGAGCAGTTTCCCTCCCCACTTGGCTCTACAGTCTGGGGTTCGGTTCTCTCCTCCCTCAGATCTGCCTCTTCCCTCCAGGGCCAGGCCTGGTGGAGTTAACCCTTGGGTCCCTGCTGTGTGTAGTTTCCTGGCTTCTGGAACCTATCAAGGGACATACAATTACTTCTCCTGGACATTTTCCTGGACAGTCTAAGTTTAAGAGGGCCATTTCTTTCCAGGAAGAGAAAAAATGGTCTTTGTTTATTTCTTGTCTTGTGTAAAAGAAACATCCAGTGGTGGCCGCATTGTAGGTCAGCTCATTCACCCCTGGGCCAAGCATCTTGTTGGAAAACACAGTGTCTCTTTACTTTCTAATTCAGTGGTTCTCAAATGTGAGTTTGGACAAGAATTTAAATAGTGCGTCCAGGACCCTCCCTGGGAAAATGTGATTCTGTAGGTCGGAAGCAGCCACTTTATTTTTTTAAATTAGAGCTTTATAGTTGCACATAAATAGTTGGGTTCGTCCTGACAAAGTCACACATGCATGGAAATCCATTTCAGTTCATGATCCCCCTTTCCTCTCCCATCCTCCTTCCCCTCTCCCCTTCTCCTTCCTCTCCTAGACTTCCTTTGGCTCATCTATTTGTTTATATTGATTGGCTCTTTCTACCTATGCATAAAGGTGGAGATATACATGTATACAACACATGACATGATTTTTAAGAATTCATTCTGTATTGCCTCCCTTTTCCCACCCCTCCACTCTGCCTCTCGACCTCCATCTTCTGTACTACTGATCTTCTCTTTATCTTTATGTTATCTGACCCTTCCCTTGGCCTCTATGAAGCAGCCGATTTTTGGCTGCCTTGATTCTAATGCAGAAGTTGAGAATTGCATTGCCTTTAGGGGGTGGGGGAGACCATCTGTAACTGCAAGGTGCTGAGCTGCTTGTTTTGTGGTCATTATAACTCCTGCCTGGTTACCGTGCCATTTAAAGTACTCTACTAGTCCAATAATGTACATGTCCCTGGGCTACAATTTGCAGTGGCTCTTCTAATGCTTCTGGAAATCATTAGGTTTGGGGAGTGAGGAAAAACTATTTTTTGGAGCAACAAGAGGAAGGGCTCACTTATTTATCAAGTGCTTACTGGATGTTAAACACGGTACTTACCACTTTCTATACAGTATTTCATTTAATTCTAGCAATATTCAGTGAAGTTGGTATTAGAATCTTCACTTATGGATGAAAAAGCTGGTGCTCCGAGAGGTCGAGGAGCTGTCTGAATTTCCATAGCTAGTGAGGGGCAGAGCTAGGGTTTGGGTCCAGGTCCACTAGACCTTCAGGCCACTGGCCATCCCACTAGTATCTGTTGCCTCATTCTATCCCATGCTTCCTCCTCAAGGAAAGAAGACACCAAACCGCCCATATCTGCACATGAGTGCCCAGTGGCCTGTGAGCTACTCCTGGGCAGGGTTGTGTATTGTGAGGGGGGTAAGAAACACAGTGTCTGGAACCTAGCACCCTGAGTAGCAAAAACCTTGGACCTGTTACTTCACTTTTGCTACCAAATTCCCTCATGTATAAATTAAGGGTTATTATAATATTTACCTCATGAGATTGCTGTGGACACTAGAGAAGTTAACAAAAGTTCACCATTTAGCGCCTGGTATATAAGGACCTCTATCGTTGGGTACTGTTACCATTACCACTACAAGGATCTCTGTATCCCTGTTCTTGAGCAGCTGACACATGGCTTCACTGGGGCTCAGGGAAGTTAGTGAGTGAATATATCCCAGGTGACTCTTCTAGAGTCACACCCACCCCGCTTTCCCTTCAGCCTCTATCATCTTTGTCAACCTCTTGTGTTCGCTTTCTTTCTCCCTCAGCCATGGAAGTTCTCTGCTTTCCTACTTTGGACATTTGTGATTTCAGGCTGCATCTGCATAAAAGGGTTTTGAGAGAGGTTATGGGAAGGCACTTGCAGTTGGATTAGCAGCTGTCTGTGTCTTCTGGGCACGTGTGTCCGTGGGTGGGCATATCTATAAGGGAATGAAGAGTACATGAATTTGCATTTGGGAGTGTGATTTTGCTTTTGTTGGGTGTGCGTGGAGGAGAAATGAGGACATATAAGAGATGATATATGTGCGTAAGTGTCTGAGATGGAGGGGTGTTTCTATTCCCCTTGAATCAAGAATCAGTCAGATTGGTGTTTTAGGGGGCACAGTGAGTGAAGGAAGGTTCGGTTAGGGAAAGCAACCTTTCTTCCCTCTCCCTTCCCTGTCTTCCCACAGAGGAGTGCATTTTGGGTAGTGGGAAGCCTAGGCTTTGCTGCAGAGGAGGTGAGGTTGGGGTGATGGGGGCGGGAGGCAGACTGAGGAGAGCTGGTAGGCTGTGTTTAGCAACTTGACTTTTATCACAGAGGAATCTATGAACCAAGGGATGTGATGAGATATTTGCATTTTAAAATGAGAAATACAGCACTGAGAGGGATTTGAGGGGTTTAAAGGTGGAGGCTGGCAGACCAGGTAGGAGGCTTCAAGGAAATCAAAGCAGGAGATGGAGAGGGCTGTGACAGAAGCAATGGAGGGAGGCGACAAGCTGATGAGATAAAAGCAGTAGGGCTTAGAGATCAACTGGACACTGGGGTGCAAGAGAGTAGGTATCCTTAGGTATCCTGCTTGGGATAATAGTGCATCATGCTACCATCTGCTGAATGAACTCGGGGAGAAATAGGCTGGGGCAGAGTAGGAGGGCAATTGAGCAGAGGATGAGTTGAGTTTGGGATGCCCATAGGACATCCAGTTAAAGATGTCCAAGAGCTGTTGGAGATGGAAGTCCGAGTTTGAGAAGAAGTATCTACTTACAGGTGATCATTGAGGCTGCGGGTAAAGATGTAATTACCTAAAGAGAATGAATAGAAGAAGAGAGCAGTATGAGTTTCCTATGGCTGCTGTAACAAATTACCCCAAACTCAGTAGCTTAAAACAACGCAAATTTCCTGTCTTATGCACTGGAGGTTAACAGTCTGAAATATGTCTTGTTGGTGTCAGCGGAAGTGCGTCTCTTCTAGAGGCTCCAGGGAAGAACCCAGTCTTTGCCCTTTCAGTTGACTACCCATATTCTTGGTCGTGGCCACTTTTGTTAACTCCTCTGGTCTCTACTCATCTGCTTTTGTCATCACACCTTCTCTATTCTGACTCTATTGCCTAATTTTTGTAAGGATCCTTGTGATTGGATTGGGCCCACTCAGATAATTCAGGATAATTTCCCCAGTATGGATCCTTCACCAGGTAAGGGAACATACTCAGAGGTTCCAAGGATTGGGACAAGGATGTCCTTAGGTGCCTATTATTCTGCCTTCCACAAGGAACTCAAACAGAACCCCAAGGTTTACCAACATTAAAGACACAGAAGAGGAAGAGGAGTGAGCAAATCAGGCAGAGAAATTATAGTAGAGAGAACCAGGAGATCATGACCTTGAAATTGGAGATGGCCTTGGGTAGAAGGAGATGATTCAGAATTTTTAAGAGGGAGTGATCATTCTTGTCAAGTGCAGTAGGTTCTGCAAAATAAAAATTGAAAAATCTCCATTGGACTTGACAATCAAGAAGCAATTCATGCTCTCATTCAACAGGATTTATTGAACATTTACTTTGTGCCAGGCAGTATTCTAGATGTGAGGAATATAGAAGGAATGGAGGCCCAGTTCTTGTTCACTTCCTGGTTGGGAAAGACAGGCAATGAATCACATAGTTAAAATGCTTTGTGAGGAATCAACTGAGGACAAGTGTGAAAGAGAAGGACTGGGAAGATCTCTGAAGAGCTGACATCTAAGCCTACTTCTGACCGACAGGAATGAGTCATTTTACATGTAGGGCTTAGAGATCAACTGGACATTGGGGTGCAAGAGAGGGAGTCCTTAGGTATCGTGCTTGGGTTAATAGTGCATCATGCTAACATCCATTCCAGGAGACAGCTAGGAAAAAGACTCCCTTGGGTGGGGTCATCTATCCTAGATTTTTGGGGACACAGAAGACTCAGTGTGTCTGTCAGAGGGTAAAGAGGGAAGTATAGGGAGTGAGACTGGAAAAGACTGGGAAGGTCATGGATTTGGGATTTGAATGACTGGCAAGGAATTCATACATGTTGGAGAGACAGTTTGACTTGGAGTGGGATTAGAGTAGCTGTTAGGTGTTGAATTGTGTCTTCCAAAAAGATACACTGAAGTCCTAACCCCTGGTACCTGTGAATGTGACCTTATTTTGAACATGGGATATTTACAGATGTAATGAGATGAGGTCATACTGGGTTAGGGTGGACCTAATCCAATATGATTTATGTCCTTATAAGAACAGGGTAATTTGGCTACATAGATACAGAGATACCCAGGGAGATCACTGTGTGATTAGGGATCAGGAGAGATGCAACTACAAGCCAAGGAATGTCAAGGCCACCACCCGAAGCGAGGAAGAGGTCACCACCTGAAGCCAGGAAGCCATATCAGCTGCTGTCTGTTACCTACCTCCTATAGGTAACAGAGGGACCATGGCTCTGCCCAAGACCCATCCTTGATTTTGGACTTTTGTGAGGCAATACATTTCTGTTGTGTCAAGCCATCTAGCTCGAGGGAGTTTGTTATGAACACAATCTTAGGAAACTGATTCAGTAGTGGAGGTGGGTAGCGGTGGCAGGGAGATACAGCTGCCAGGATTTGTTAATGGGTTGAAAGCCAGAGGTGAAGGAAAAGGAGCAACTGAGAACCAACTAGATCTGTAGCCTGAGCATCAGGAGGTTGATGATTCTCCTTTTGGAGATGGGAAAGACTATGGATGGAGCAAGTTTGGGGAGGGAAATCAAAAGTTGGCTCTATGAGTCAGAAGCTGAGCCGGAGGTAAAATTTGAAGGTTATTAGCATATAGATGGCATTGAAATAATGAGAGTAAATGAAATCACCCAGGGACAGGAAGTTTCAGGCAACCCTGGCTGGCCTTGAAAAGCCCTTGTGTGGAGAAAACATATTTCCAACGTCAGATATTCTTGACTGTGGAACTAAGTGGGTATGTGGGCACCTCCCCCAGCTCTCCATGGATTGTGCTAATTTTGTGTATTTATTTTACCTGATGTGAATTGAAAACCTGGCCAGACTATTCTGAAGTTTCATTCAGAGGTGGAGTCTGTTCCTCCCTCCAAATTCCACCCCTTAAAACACGTATTGGCTTTGGGACTTGCTTCCACTGAGGACTGTTGTTGGAGCAACGCTGAGCTTCCAGAGGGTTCCAGCTTATGCCTTTGCCCTCTCTCCATTTCTGCTGCCATGTATGGAAGCCCAGCCTCAGCTTCTATAGGATAAGGGAGAGGCCCAAGTGAGAGCCGAGAGTGAGGCCATCTTGGGCCAGGCCTGTCGGCTGCCCTCTGACTGAAATGAGCGAGTCCAAGTGGGAGGAGCAGAAAGAGTGCCTACTGGTTCCACAGAACTGCGGGGACAGTCGTTGTTTTAAGCTACGAATTTTCAGGGTGGTTGGTTATACAAAGGGACGCCTTGGTGGAGAGCTTGTATCCATGGATAATATGGAGGAAAAGAACTGTATGCTGTTCAGGGTCATAGAAATAAATCAGGATTTAACCTAGAAGCATGATTAAATGGAAATCCAAAAGGTCATGGAATAATACATCATTCATGAAATGATAAAATACAGAAGGCACATTTCAGAGACCAAATGGCATTCACTAAGTTATTCCTTCAAAAAATGTTGAAGGGTCTGTGCTTATAATATGCTTGATGGGGTGGTAGGTGAGGGACACAGAGGTGAATAAATGAATACTTCCAAATGCTGTCACTGACTCCTGGGGTTTATTACTGAGTAGCATCACTGTGTGTGGGGCTGCTTGGAGATAGGAAGTGTGGTTCATGATAAGAATGGCCACCATTGACTCATCTCTTACTAGATCTCCTATACTTTATAGTCATCATCTTATTTAAACCTCATCGAAACTATATGTAGGGATTATGCTTCATTCTATAGAGGAGGAAACTTAGTCTTTTTTTATGGTATTGGGAATTGAACCCAGGGTGCTCTACCAATGAGCCACACCCCCAGCCCTTTTTATTTTTGAGACAGGGTATTGCTAAGTGGCCAAGGTTGGCCTTAAACTTATGACCCTTCTGCCTCAACCTCCTGAGTAGCTGGAATTAAAGGTGTGCACCACCACAACTAATAGAGACCAAGTCTTAAAAAGGGTACGTGGCTGGGTCAGGATCACACACAGCTGTAAAGGGATAGACCAGCTGTGCCTGACCATCACGCTTATATACTCTTTCCACCAGGGTTTCTGTTGACCACTAATCCTTCACCTGGCTCTAGATTGTGCTTGGTGGATCCTGTGGTCAGATGGAGTTCTTCTACTAGGTTGGCAGTTATCATAAGGAGAATTGATAATCATTGTGGAGATATAGCCCTTAATTTCGCTCTGCACCTGGTGAACCTCAGCAGGGAGGGAGAGGTCAGGCAAATCCATACTCACGATTAATCTGTGCCATCTTGAAAGCCCCTCCATTGACCAAATAGCCCTTAACAGGAGGGCTGCCCCACTCTGGGACATTTTCTTATTGCATAGTTATGTGGGTGGTGGTGCTGTCTGCCACAGGGGGAGGATCTATTTCAGAGTCAAACTCCTCACTTCTTATAGTGCTCCTCATGCCTCTCTCCTCCTGGCCATGATGGCTGCATCCTGAAGGCTCCATAGCATGGACTTGGCAGTTGAGTTCCACCAGCCAAGCCTGTGGGGTGGTGTCCCAGCCATCAGACAGCTTGCTACAGTGGGGGCTGTGAGCTAAGACAGAAAGAGGGCTTCCATGTCATGGTGACTCTTAGGGAAAGAGGGGCTCCCTGGCTAGTGAGTCATCCTGTGCTGGAAGGAATGGCACCCTGCAGAGTTGGAGGGCGCTCCAGCAGCTGCTGTTCTGAGTTAGGCCAAGAAGAGAGCAGTCCTGGCCTGGGCTGGGCATGCATGCCCTTCCAGTGTAGAGCATTCCACCCCCACCCAGGGTGGGCTGCTCTCTGTAGGGAACCTCTTTTTTGTGGCATGGGGTGTTGGGCACCGTCTCTCGGAGGGAGCACTTCAAGGTTCTGACAAATTGTGCTGACTTGACTTCCAGACTTCACAAAATGGGGGTCACCTTGAGGATAATTATTGCCTCTTTTTGTTTCCTAATGCTCATTTACAGACAATAGATTTCCATGAGTCCTGAGACCTTAGGGAACCTTATGACCACATAGCATTTAAAAAAAAATTATTTTTTATACTTGTAGATGGACAGTACGCCTTTATTTTATTTGTTTATTTTTATGTGGTGCTGAGGATTGAACCCAGTGCCTCACATATGCTAGGCAAGCGTTCTGCCACTGAGCCCCAGCCCCAGCTCCCCACATATCACTTCTATGTCACCAGACTGGCTTTGTCCTGACTAGGATACTTAGAAGGTTCTGAAGTGGTTTTATTTATTTATTTTTTAATATCTTAGGGAGTCTTGCTTTGTCATGGCTCAGTGCGTGACTTGGCAGGGGTCCTCTGACCAGTGTGTGGGGGGGTCTTTTTCCCCTGGGACACAGCTGGAATTTTGACTGGACAGGGTATTAGGTAGATTCTGTTGTGCCCCCATAGAGCTCAAAGCCAAACCTTAAAATGTGTTCTTTTTCCATTTTTAAATGCTAGTCACAATTCTTTCTCCCTAATAGCAGTAGCTGATGTTTACCAGACGGTCCTGTGTGCCAGGCACTTCACAGAGATGATTTTATTGAATTCTGGTCGACATTACCAGATACCAGAATCCCTTTTTCACAGATGATGAAATGGAGGTGCAGAGAGTAGATAACTAATTCCAAGTCACATGGCTGGTAAATTGTGGAATGAGGAACTAAAGTGAGGCCTAAGTGCTTAGCTTGTGCTGCCTCCAACTGAGAAAGAAAAAAAAAAAACATGCTCTTGGCAGAAAATTTGCAAAACATAAAGAAAAGCCAACTTGTATGTTCTAAAAAAAATTCACAGAAAGCCAAAAATAGTCAAATCATCCATGGTTTCTCTATCTACAGAACCACCGTTAATATTTTTTCTAGGTACGTGTATGTGTAGTTTTTAAAAGCATGAAGTATTGATTTATAGACTGCTTCTCTCCACCACTCTGCATTATATTTTGAATCTATTTTCCAATGTTTCCCACAAGTATTTCCCACACCTTGATTTTAAATGGCTGCAAAGCATTTCATTATATAGGAATCCATAATTTACAAAAACCTCTCCCTATTAGCAGAACTTTAGGTTGCTTATAAATTTTGTTGTTATAAATAACGCCATGACCAGCAACTTTGTTCAGACACTTTTGCATACAACTCAGAAGACTGCCTGAGGATAGATGCTTAGAAGTGCTATTTCTGCCTCAAAAGGCAAATGCATTTAAAGGCTTTTGGTGTGATTGCAAAAACACTCTCCAGAAGGTTTGCACTAATTTTCTTTCCCACTAGCTGAGTCCCCACTTCTTCACGACTTTGCTAACCCTGTGCAATTCATGTTTTTTTAAACTTTGTAAATATCCTCAGGTGAAAAGCATTTTTCTTTGGTTACTAATGGCATTGGACTCTGCATGTTTATTGGTCCATTTTTCTTCTGTGAATTGCTTTTATTTTTATTAGGATGTTGGTTTGGATAAACTATTTACATATGACATGAACCTTTTGTTATAAGTGTTGTAGATGTACAACATGTTCATTTAACTTATAATTTTTTAACATATGAAAGTTTAAAATTTCTAGGTAATCAAATTTTTCAATATTTACCTTTACTGGTTTTTCTTTTGGTTTTATGCAGGGTGTTAGAGGTACCCTCCTTTTATAACAATGAATTCTTTTACTCATTTTTAAGTCATTTGTTTGACACATATTTATTGAGTACCATTCTGTCCCTCAAGCTTTCTAGGCATTGGGGACACTTAAGAAAGTAAACGGGTCAAGTTTCTCTCTTCTATTTGCCTTTTCCTTCTATCTGAAATGTATTTTTAAATACAGTGACAGGAAAGGCTCTATGAAGATGCTTTTTCTTGACTAGGTCAGCTGGGGCTCACTGAACACTGCCTTCCATGGAAGGAAAGGATGAAGAAGAGAATTCTGAAATCAAACCAGCATTTTAAAGCTTGAGCCAGGTGGCTTTCTGTCCCAGTGGAAGATATATCATCAAGAGACGAGGCTGTAAAATCCAAGAGCCCTGGCCACAGGCTGGCTCATCGCACAGGGGCCATTAAGGCCTCCTTCCTGAAGCTGGCCCTGGAGGGCAGGTATGGGCCCTCATTTACCATACACCCAAGGCTGCAGCCACTGGAGTCATTGGTTGGCTTCTTCTTTGTGCAGTTGATCCTTCAGAGGTGGCTGGGTATAGATGAGAAAGCTTGAGCCGCTAAAGGTCATAAAGCCCCTGTGTTAGTCAGCTTTCAATTACTATAACACGTACTTGAGAAAATCAACTTATAAAGAGAAAAGGTTTATTTTGGCTCACAGTTTTAGAAGTTTTAGTCCATGATCAAGTGGACCCATTGATTTGGGGCCTGTGGCCCCCAAATGGAAGCATGTGGTGGAGCCAAATGTTTGCCTCATGGTCATGAAGAGAGAAGACAGAACAGGAAGGGGCTGTGCCCTCATTATTCTTGTCAAGGGCACACCTCCAATGACCTGAAGACCTCCCATTAGGCCCCACCCCTTAAATGTCCCACGTCCTCCCAATAGCACCACAGTGGGGAGGAAGCCTAACACGCGGGCTTTGGGGAGACACTGAAGATCTGCAGTATAGTACCCGCCCCCTAAGCTGATTATACAGTGGGCTCTTTTTCAGTCCTGACCTTCTGAGTCACAGTGGCCAGTTCTTCACATGAGTTTTCCAGTAAACACTGGGCACTTCCTCCACAGAAGGGTAATAGCTTTATTGTCCTTGGTATTTCTGTTTTCCCCTTTGAGTACTCCTGTCTGTGGGAAGGGTCTTCTTAGTTTTAGGGGAGGCCATCAGTCCCTGGCAGAGGGACAGTAACCCATGGTGTGCAGGTCAGATAGCTTTAGGAAACAGTAACCACACCCTCTATTTGTAGCACTTGCCAATTTCTGTGGTATGAATGCTCCCACCTGGTTGCCTTTTACCATACCACAGAATGAATAGCTGCTTCACAGATTCAGCCGTTGGTTCTCAGGAGCTGTAGGGAGCTGGCTGTGGCACCCTGAGAGCAGGCAGAACCTTCTGGAAGGCCTTGCAGAGCCCATGTCAGATGGTAGGGCTGAGCTGCTCTGCAGACCTGAGCTCAGTAGAGCTCTGGTGACCTGCTAGCCTTTCAGGGGACGTCTCAGTTTCTTCCTCTTCAGGGTTATTTTCTTTTGTGATTCAGCCTTTTCAGACACCTGAGCGGGTGTCTGGAACTGGGCATCCTAACAGATATGGAGTGACACACTTGCAGTGACAACCTGGAACAGTGGAGCTGATTGTATATTTCTATAGTGGGCCCCTGACCTCTCTCCTGGCACTGATTGCCCTCTGCTACTAACTAGCTGTGTGACTTTGGGAAGATCAGTTTCTCCCCCTCAGACCTCAGTGTTCTGATCTCTAAAATGACAAGACGAGGACCGATGATCTCTGAGTTCCTTTCCAGCCCTAACTCCCCAGGATTATAAGACTCTCTGGATGACAGCAATATTTATAGGAATGATATTACTAAGGCAGTGTTCAGGCTGGCTCACAATCTGTGTGAAGCCAAGAAGAACATGCAAAGTCATCTGGGAAAGAGCTGTTATTTTTGAGTAACATAGAACTCAGTAATAAACACAAATTCCAAAAGAAAAAAAAAACAGGCCCCATTTCTTTGGTCCAAAAGACTGACAGGTTGAACGATGATGGGGTTAATAGATTCAGTTCTTATGGTCCCCGTGGCTCCAGCTTGAGACGAAAGATCCTCCTGGGAAATCAACAGGAACTCTTTTAGACAGATCAACTCTAAATTATAGAGGGATTATCCAGGTTAAATCTTGCTTTCATGCTTTTGAATGCATCTATTCTGCTTAATTACTTACCTGGTTGACATCTCAGATTTCCTCTATTTTCTTGCAGTCTGCAGGGAATCCCTTTGATGGGAAGGGAAGGTACAGTGGAGAGGCAGTGGATTAGAAATCAGGAGACCCAATTTCCATCTGGTTGTAAGACTCCAATATGCCATTTCTCCTGTCTGGGCCTCATGTATCTATTGGAAAATGAGGGATTTGGGATAGATCGGTGGGAAGTACCGGGGACATTTCTTCATGTTGAGGATCTGGGCGGGTCGAGGCTCCCTGTAGATGGGTCCAGATGTGCTCCATCTGGCTCTTGGTCTTGGTTTTCTGGGATTGGAGGGTGACACTGAGCATGTTTTCCTCTTAGCAATGGTGGGAATGGAAGTGCCCGATGTCTCTGGAAATCTAGCTGAGTTGAGGCTCACTGCCACTTCTGCTTGGCAAGTGACTGCTTTGGCAAGTCACTTGGCCAAATCAGGAAGTCCTGGGCAGGGATGTGTGCTCCACTTCTCATGACAAACTGCAAAGTCACCACCGTAGGAGGAGTGAAGAACTGGAAAGGGCAGTGCAGCTCCCAGAGAGGACCACCCCTTCCTTCTCTCATGCTGTGGTCCTAGGAGAGGAGTCCTTCTCATCCATACAACGGCTTCAAGGCAAGGAACAAAGGAAAGAGCAGGTCGATCCTCTTTTCTGGCCCTGCACACTCCAACCAACCAACTAGCAAGCAGGCAAAACCCAGACAGTCCAGCCACGGTAATAATAGTCAGAGCACAGGCAGGAGGGCTGTGGCTTGTGTAGTAAATGCTGCTTCCTGGCCTCTCTCAGTGGCTGAAGGCCAAGTCCTAAAGCTGGAAATCTTGTCTCAAAATGCTTTCAGTCGTAACCAAGCCTCAGCTGCACAGATGTGAAGTGGGGGTAATACCCTCAACCTCACCCTCAGGTGGCTGTGGGGACTGAGCAGGGAGAGGGCAGTGAAGCTTCTGCTCTGTGCTTGGGACAAGTAGGCATCAGGAGGACATTTCCCACCATGGCCCTCTCTGCCCCTCTCTTTCCTGGCTGGATGCAACAGCAGTCTCCTGTCTGACCCTCCACCCTGCCTCTGAGGCTCTCCTTGTATGCTCCGCTTTTTTCTGTTTCTCCATCTTTGGTGAAGCTTGGTGCATCTTCTCTTTCCCTATTTCTCTGTCCAAATTGTGTTTTTCCTTGAAGACTAGCAGGAGTCCCACTTTCTTGGGACTCCTGCTAGTCTTCAAGGCTCACAGACAGCCCTCGATGAGCCTTTCTTTTAACATTTGGCATTTGACTGAGTGTGGCTTCATATTGCCTGTGGATGAAGGGCCTGGACGTTATTCAAGGGCAAGGTCCATGTGGGATCCATCTCTATTCCTTCCACTGGCACATTGCTAAGAACTTCTAGGTGCTTAGTGAGTATTTGTTGAACACCTTTTAAAAACGAATCTCTCTCTGCCAAGCTGTCTTTTATCTATGAGATATGACAAGGACAAGAAGACCAGCAGGAAGAACAAGACTCACGGGGACTCTTTGAATAAGAGACCAGACCTATGCACAAGGTCACTCTCCGCTGGAGCCGGGCCCTGGTGATGTGGTCTCAGGTGACCCCCCTGTGCATGAGGAACTGCTGATAAGCTGCTAGACCACTGACTGGCCAGCTCTCAGGCCTGTCTGGAGGTGCATGCTGTCTGACTTCCTGCCAGCCTGCATGCCAAAGGGTCTTGTCTTTGCAGGCCTGTGGAGTCTGGCCTGGAGTAGGTGTACTGGCCAGCCCTTCTACGGTAGCAGTTACTCGCTTTGTAGAGCTTGATCCTGAGGGCGACCTCTTGGGAGGAGTCAGACAGGGAGGTCTGAGAGGTGAAGGCTAAATCAAGATTTAGGGTTGTAAAAATTTGGAGGCGAGGAGGACAGGAAAGGAGGACAGAGCTCTGGCAGTTCTGTGAACTATACTTATGTCCCTGGCTCTATTCTGTCTTTGTGAATGACATCATTCTACACCAGGAGTTCAGGCCCCAGAGCCAAGCGCTCTCCTCTGTGCCACCTCCTACCCGCACCCCCCATTCTGTCCCTCGTCTGAGATTCACCTATGTCCATTCCCTCATGTCTTTTCAGGGCTCCCACAATGCCCTTCTAGCCATAGAGCCCCCCTGCAGCTCCTCTCCCTCCCTACAACCCATTCCATGTGTTACCAAAGCCAGACTGGTGTTTTAAAAACCTAAATAAAGTTCTATCACTCTCCCACTCAAAACCCTCAAATGGCCTCCAGTTTTACCTAGAATAAAAGCCAAACTCCCTAATATGGAAGACAGTATGGCAGTTCTTCCCCAAACTGAAAACAGAACTACCTTATGATCCAGCAATTCGACTTCTGGGTATATGCCCAAAGACCTGAAAGCAGGGTCTTGAAGAGATAGTTGTACACCCAGGTTCAAAGCAGCATTATTTGCAATAGCCAGAAGGGAGGTCCAACCCCAGTGCTCATGAGTGGGTGAATGGATAAACAAAATACCCCCTGTGCTTACGGCGGAGTATTTCCTTTCTTTTTTTGGAGGGTGGGGTGGGTACTGGGGATCGAACCTAGGGGCACCCCATCACCGAGTAACATCCCCAGCCTTTTCTTTCATTATTGTTTATTTTGAGACAGAGTCTTTCCATGTTGCCCCAGCTGGCCTTGGATTTGCCATCCTCCTGCCTCAGCCTCTTGAGAGGCTGGGATTCTGGGTGTGGCCATTGCACCTGGAATATTTCCCTTCTTAAAACGGAGGGAAGTTCCGACGTTACAACCTAGAGAAACCTTGAGGACCTTATGCTGAGTGAAGTAAGACAGTCGCAAAAGACAGGTGCTGTGTGATTCTGCTCACACGAAGGGAAATAATTGCTCCACTTAGAGAGGACAAATTCAGAGAGACAGAAGGTAGAATGGCAGATGCCAGGGAAGAAGGAGGAAGGGGGACTCTTGTTTAGTGGGCGTAAGATTTCAGTTTTTCAAGACCTAGAGCATTCTGGAGATTGGTTATGCCAGGACGGGAATGAGACCATGACTGAACTGTGTACACTTAAAATGGTTAAGATGATAAACTTTATGTCATGTATGTCTTCCCACAATTAAAAAAATCATTCATCCTTTCCTCAGCCTACAGGTCTCTACCTGGTCTGGGCCCCTCCTGGTCAGTTTCTCTCTTTTTTTTTTTTGGTGGTGCTGGGTTCAATCCCCAGCACCTTGTGCATACAAGACAGGCACTGGACCACCTGAGCCATGTCCCCAGCTCCTCTCTTCTCCTTCCTGAGGACTCTAAGCTTCTCAGTATTTGTGGTCCCCAGGCCTTTTCGTGTCTTCTCCCAGAAAAAATATTTGCATGGCTGATGCTTTCTCAGGGGTGAAGTCTCAGCTCAGAGGTCACCCACCCTGATTGTCCTACTTACCCCAGTTGGCTTTCAGAATCTTGTTGTCTCTAAGATGAATTATGTTCCTGTCTGTGTCCCTAACCTGTCCCCCAGCAGTGGGTGGAGCACTTGCCACAGGACAGGTGCCCCCCAGCTGCTGGGCGAAGTATTTCCTGGTGCCTATTTTTGGGTGGCTACAAAGAGGGCACCACACTGACTTCTTTCTCACTGAGGGTCTGGGTTAGGCTGACCCAGCTTTGATCTCTAGTCCAGTCTGCTGTGATCAGCGATGGAAATTGGCCCCATGTGAGAAGAACAAAATTAATTGACCCTCCTAAGGATTAAATTATTAACTTGGAATCCAACATATTTTTATTGGATTTCTCTTATGCTTGAGGCCTTAGGGAAGGGGCAGAGAGTTATGAAGATGAATGAGACACAGGTTCTGTCTCAAAGAACTTCTTCCATTTCGACACGATGAAGGTGTGAGTAGCCAAGCCATGGTGATGGCAGTGGTGGCGAATGGCATGAGAGGGCTTGGAGCGAGGCGGGTGATGCTTTCCACCATTGGCCTCCAGAAAGGCTCCAGAGAAAGGCTGTGTGGGGAGGTGAGTGGAGAATGTGGGGGGATTCTGCCAGGTGGGAGATGCCTGGATGGTGACACAGGAGCAAACCTGGAGATGTGGATGGGCAGGACAGAGCAAGCCGCAGTGGTGCCTGGGGTGACATGGTAGGGCCAGTCCTTTGGAGCCAGAAAGCAGAGGGCTTGGAGTACCTGTTCATGGAATGGCCAGTGTTCAGTAACCCTGGTGTGGTCAGGAGCAGAGGGGCCATGAGGTAGGAGCTGAACTTTACGAAGATCACTTGGTAATGGCAGGTGGGTGGCGGGGTGGGGGGCAAGGCTGGTGGCAGTGCCCCAGTTAGACCCAGTTGCCCTTCTGGTGGAAGAGGGAGAGGGTGGCGTGGCCTGGGTAGGAGGGACTGGTGGAGGGCCTTCTGAGGTGGTTTGGAGAAGTTTGACAGCTCTGTGTGGAGAGCGTGCGATGGTGAGAGAGCAGGAGGTGCGTGCTTGTGTCTGAGTGTTGTGGCTGAGAGTGTGGTGTGTGTGGTGTGTGTGTATGAGAGTGTGGTTTGTGAGAGGGTGTGTGTGTGTTGAGAGTGAGACTACATATGCATGTGCCCGTGTGGTATGTGTGAGTGACAATGGGTGGTATGTGTCAGGGTGTGTGCGTGCATCAGAGTGTGGGGGAATGTGTGGTTGGGTAAGAGTGTCTGGGGTATGTCTGTGTGTGGTGTGTGAGTGTGTGAATGTGTCTGTGTGTCAGAGTATGTGTGTGAGGATGTACGGTTGTG
This sequence comes from Spermophilus citellus, assembly GCF_964194105.1. NCBI lineage: Eukaryota > Metazoa > Chordata > Mammalia > Rodentia > Sciuridae > Spermophilus > Spermophilus citellus. The sequence goes on from NC_138184.1 coordinate 218,200,082, forward strand.
TGAGTGTGTGAGCATGTGAGAGTGTGTGGTATGTGTGTGTCAGAGTGTGAATATATGCTTTTGGGCATGAGAATGTGTGTGAAGGTGTTTGTGGATGTGCAAGTGTGTGGTGTGAGTGTGTGTTTGTGTGCAATGCAGGCAGAAGGGGAGGGACCTTCCCGAGCTCAGCAGCACGGCTCCCTTGCCAGGAGCTCATCTCCAGCTGCCCTGCAGTCAGGTGCCAGCAGCCGTCCTTGCCACCTGCCCGGCTTGGCCCAGTCCCCTAGGATTCCCCTTTCCCTGCAGGAACCACGGAGCCGCCCGGCACGGGAGCAGGAAGTCATTTCCTTTTGGAGCTTGACGCGTGACACCTCATGCCCTGTAGCTTCTGCTCGCTGTTGTCCTGCCCCTCCCTCCAGCCGCCACCTCTCAGCTTGTTCTGTTCTTGTTGAACATCCCTCAGCTGTCCCGGGCTCCGTGGCCTGGCTGTCCTTTGACCCCCCCATAGGGCCTGCTGGCACCTCGTCTGCGCTGCTGCCGCCACGTGATGTACCCTGCGCTTTTCTGGTTCCAACCGCTGTCCACACCTGGGCTGGCACCTGAGCAGTCTGCGCAGAGTGAGTTGATGCTTAATAAGTATTTGTGGAATATTTTAAAAACAAGCAAATCGAGCCCAGCTAAATACATGTGCTTTCTTACCACCACTGCCTACGGGGACTCGGGGAATGCTCAGCCCATTATAGAATGTTGACATCTAATTTCGTTTTTTACCAATTCAGAGTTCGAAAAGAATCTTACCGTTCCCGTGGCACCAATACTAGCATTTCATTTCATTAATCAAAATGGGCAACATCTGGTTGAATTTAGTCACTGCAAAAGATGGGGACCGGTTTTGAAATCGTGATTTTAAGAGGCGGCATTGTGTGGCTAACTCAACATTTGGATGTGTTTTCATAGGAGTGGAGAATGGCGCTCCAGAGAGTGTCCGCAAGGGAGGCAGATTTCCCATCTTTTTTGTGGGTGAAGGATTGGCCGTGAGCGTGCTGCCCAGCAGGCGTGTGGATGCAGCACTTCACTAGCAAACCAAGGCCATTTCCTGCAGAGCGTTTTATGGCAAATTCACACTGCCAGTTCTTGCCAGAAATAGATTCCCTTCAAAGTCGAGGTTTTAAAGCAGTGTGTCAGCTGGCTTTGGCTGCGGGATGACCAACCACAAAGCCCACCGTGGCTTTTGATCATCATGACTTCTCCAAGGTCTTGGGGTGCTGTGGCTCTGATCTGGGCCCAGTTGAATGGCTGGACTCATTCCTGCATGTAGACTGAGGGAGGCTGGCTTGGGGTGTCATGTCTGGGACAGTTCTTCCTGCCAGGACCAGCAAGCTGGCCGCTACCCCCCACAGCAGGGATGGAGATGCAGGAGCCCACATGGGAACATCTAAGCTTCTTGAAGTCTGGACTCAAACAAGTCATACGACTGAGCCCAGATTCAAAGGGGTGAGGAATGAGCCTGCTTTCTCCATGAGGGAGACTCCAGAGTCACTCTTATGCATCATCTAATGATGCGTCCATTAGTGACAGACCGCATATATGACAGTGGTCCCATAAGATCACAATGTACCTGAAAACCTCCTATGGTCCAGTGATGTCATAACCATCGTCTGTTGTAGCACCACGTGTTACTCTGGTTAGAAAATCTGCTTTGCTGGTTGTTGAGGACTGGAGCATGCAGGGTTGGGTGTGGTGTGTGATACCTGAGGAAGCCAAGAAGCCACTGTGTTGCTGGCTTATGTACTTGCCATCGTAGACTTTCTCGTGCTATTTTAGAGTCCCCTCTTTCTGCTGATAACAAATTGCTGTGCTATGCCAGTTGAGTCTGCCACTCCTCTCCAGTGTTCCAGGAGGCGGGGTGAGCCATTTTACCCCGCAGCCTGGGTTTGTGTAAGTGCTGTCTATGGTGTTCGCAAAGCAACAAGAAGGCCTGAGGATGCACTGCTCAGAATTATCCTTGTTGTTAAATGATGTGGGACTTATGGCAAGGGAGGAAGTGACGAATGGGGACCATTAAAAGATCCACTCCTGGTTGGGCAACAGTGTGTTCTGCATGTGTCTGAGACAATCAGTTTTACAGAGGTGAAATTGAGTGACAGTTTAGTATTTGGAATTACAGATGATCTGAATTAGAAGCAAACTGAGGGGAAATCAAACCCTAACTAAACCTCTAATTTTACCAAGAAATTTGCAGCTCAGATTAGGGAAGCAGCTTGCTCAGGGTCCTTAGGTGAACAGCGACTGTACCCTTGGAGCCCTGTTTTTTCTCTGAGTATGATTCTCTTTCATGGGCACAGTACTCATATAGTTAATATTTTCCTTTGTGATTTTTCCCTTTAATAAAATCAAGAAAACATAACAATGGCATCATTTTTAGTACTAAGTCGGTTCATGAAAGTAAAATATGAAATGCGCAGAGTCACAATGTCATTTTCAGATGTATGCTGTGTTTGGTGGTTGATTCAGAGGTGTACAACAGAAGCACGTTACTATCCAAGGCAGACAGCTCTGTGCCACGGCCGGGAGGAACCTGCATTGCAGCGTCTTGCCCTGACTTTCCCTGTGTGATAGTGTCAATGCTGCAGTATTGGTGTTGGGGACCTTTGCCAAGCAGCGAGGCCCAGGAGGAAGCCGAGCTGGGACAGGACCTGGGTTCTGCTGTTGCTTTGCCACCGGCAGCTGGCTGTGGGCTTGGGTGCTTGGTTCTTCCTCTGGTTCTTTTTTACTCAGCCTAAAAATGATGGGTTGGGCTTGATGGACTCTAAGATCAATTTTAAGATAAGATTCTAGTTTTTATATCAGTGAGAGCAATTACACGGATTTTCACTGTTATGAATAAAGATGACTTTGGGCTGCATTTGACAAGATATCCTCAGATAAATGATTTATATAAAGTAACAGCTATTTATCTTTCTCATTTAAAAAATAGAAATTTGGAACTCAGAGTCAAGGGGTGATAAGATGGAGATGAGTGTCATCAGGTCCAGACTTCTACTTTCTGCTCTGTCATTCTCAGGACATGACTTTCACCTTCAAAGTGACCTCAAGGTTGCCTCGGGGATCAAAATGACTGCTGGTGCTCCAGTAATCACTGCCATTTAAAAAGTCAGCAACAGGGAGAAATTGGGGCGAGAGGATAAAGTATTGGTCTCCCCCTTTGGACAAACTTCTCATTCTGAAATACTTTTAGATTTATGGAAAAGTTGTAAAGATAGTACACATTTCTCATGCATCCTTCATCCAGCTTTTCCTAACATTTACCTCTTCTGTGGCCATGATATGTTGATCAAAACAGTATGATACTATAACCTTCATCATGGTGGCCTTTATTAGGATTTTACCAGTTTTTAAACTAGTGTCTCCTTTTGGTTCCAGGATCTAGTCCTGGATCCCACATTGCATCTGGTCATCACGCCCTCCTAGTCTTCTTCAGTCTGTGACAGTTTCTCCATCTTTCCTTGATTTTCATGACCTTCATAGGTTTTTAGAGTATTGGTCAGGTATTACCTAGAAAGTTTCTCAGTTTGGGTTATCTAATGGTCTCTCAGGATGAGGCTGGCTTATTGGTTTGAGGGCAGAATTACATAGAGGTGAAGTCCCTGTGTCACTGCAGACACATACTATTATGTCTCATGGCTGGTCACGGTGACCTTGATCACTTGCCCAAGGTGGCGTCTGCTAGGTTTCTCTACTGTCAAATAACTGCCTTTCCCATTCCTGGCCATCCTGGTTACAATACTCCAGGGAAGGGGGACTAAGTGCCAGTACCTGAAGCCTCCTCCTATGAAAGTCACGGTCCTGGAAGTGCTGCACAAAACCTGTGCTCTGGTGGTAAGGATGTAGTGTAGCGTGATGAGTGGGGAAGAGTTTCATGGGGTTAGGCCGCTTAAATTCAAATCATAGCTCGGCCACACTAACTTTATGAATGGGGCAAGTCACTTCATTTCTTGGTGTCTTAGTTTGCCTTTTAAAAATAAAAAGGGAATAATAACTCTGCTTATCACAGGTTATCATGAGGTTAAGTCAGTTCCGTATGCAAAAGTGGTTCAAGTTGAGCTTAACTCAGTTGCTGCGATCGTTAGCTATTGGCACAATCATGTTCTGTGGCCACATTTAGCTGTGAGTGAGGCTGGCATTTAGTTTTTTTTTTCTTTAAGTCTAGGAAGCAATAAGCCCAGCTAGCTAAAAATTGAGATGCTGTTACTAAGGAAGAAAAGGCAGACTGGATATTCTGAGACAGCCAGCAGCATTTGCCATAGGCACTCAAGATCTGGGCCACTAGACTGATAGTAGGTGGGACTGTGGTATGATCACTTTTCCCAAGTGTGTTTCTCCTTGGACAGGATCCACACTGCTCTCCAAGTGGTCACTCTAGGCCCAGGAGAGAAGCACAGGCTGCACCAGAAGAGAGCTAAGAAGTCACAGGAAATAAGGGTGTTGCTGGCTGTACTCAATCACAGGGGTGGGGGGCACTCAGCGTTCCTCTGTGCCTCAGTGGGGACAGGTTTCAAGGGTTCAATCCAGCACTGTCGGTGGAAGCAGCAGTGTGTCCACTCAGGAGTGTCTGACATAGTGACTTTCTTTAAAACCTTTGATCTTTTTGAAGGGAAGGCATCTCCTTTGGAATGGTTTCATGGGAGATGGGGTGGGCTGGACGGCTTGGAGAAGACCAGAGCCACCTGTATCCTCTGTTGACAGGAGGGGCTAAGAAAGAACAGGGACCAAGGGCTACATCACTTCAAGTCCTGTCTGGGTTTTCAGTCTTGAAGGGCAAACACAAAGAGAAAAACCAAGGGCAGATGGGATCCCAACCCTGCAATCAGAGCTGGAGCCCGGCCTGGCCATGGCTGCCCCCCTGAAGTTAATTCTGGCAGAGTCATACCTGTCACATGGTATTCTGTTTGGAGGGTGATGGTGTTAAAGGTCGTGGCCAGTAGCTTGCTCTGTGGCCCTGAGCTAGTCATTTAACCTTTCTGGGCACCCATCTCTTCTCTGTAAAATGAGGGTGTTGAACCACGTGATCCGCCATCCCTTCCAGCAAAAGCAGCTCTGGGCTCTTTGCCCTGCCCTTAGGGCACATGGACCCAGTCACCTGACACAGTATCCAGAGCTGCCCAAGAACACTGCACCCTGTCCTTCAATGCAGGCTTAAGAAATCACCTTTCTTGCCCATGATCCATTACCCACAATGCCCTTCAGCTCAGTGCCAGGAGTGCTGCTTCCCGCACGTCTGCAGGTCAGGTTCTATTTGAAATGCCAACTCCGAAGCTCATGTGTGCCTTTAATCACGTCACCGCGTACAAGGTTCCTGGATCTATGTCACTGACGTCTCTTGCTCTGTTTTATACCTTTGATCACAGAAGGTGCCTGACATGCCCTCTCACGACGGGCTCTCTTCCAGTCCCTTAAACTGAAAACACTTTGCAAAATGCCCATGTCTGTGCTGTCCTCAAATGCATAATTAATGAATCCGGTGTAGCTGGATTCCTGAAGAAGTGCAGCCCTGGCAGGGCTGTGAGCACCTTGGGTGGCTTCTGCCAAGGCCAATTTAGTGGCATTCTGTGGGCTCCTTCCCATCATGCCCCAGGGAAACAGATATGTCCTGCTGCTCGGAACACAGACCAGCTTTTTACCCCACCGTTTTACCCTTACATTTCTGTAAAAATCACAAAATCCCTTGGCTTCCTTTCATTCTTTTGTGTACCCACTTGCTCTGAGAACTTACTGTGGCCAGGCTCTTAGAGAGCACTTTAAAGTCAAGGTATCTTTTCCACATATATTTTCATTACATGTTTGTTTTTTATGACATTCAGGGAGATGGCCAGGACAGAGACTAGGAATCTGAGTCCCAGGCAAGTCATTCACCTTGTGTATGTTAGTGGAGAGGGTCCTCCACCTTGCTGGACTGTCCTGTCTTCTAATCTAGGAGAGCTGACAATTCCCACTTTTGACTTGGTGTAATTTAGTTGGCCCCTGACTTCAAATTATTCTTCTGGTGACCTTGAATTCAACTTCATGGCCTTTACTTGGAGAAGGTCCCTAGATCTTAGAGAATGGGAACCAGAGCTACTCTGCTTGTGTACCTGGTCTTGGGGACTGTAGCATATGTAATTGTAATTCAAAACTGAGGAACTTTGAATCAAGTATTCTGTTCCTTAGATTTTGCTTTGATTTCCTCTTTAAAAAAAAAAGTCCCTCTGGGATATTTTCTTGAACCTTTAATTCATCTAATTAATATCCCGACACATGGCTTTTGGGGTGATGTGGGCTCTGACTGACCCAGTCATTCCCACAATCAGCCAAGAACCATTTGCATGATTGCTTCTTACATTTCTTCAGATTTATTGAGGTCCAGGCACTTGCAGAAAATGCTGGTGATACAAACATGAAAATGACATTCATCCTGGTCTCCTGAGGCCCACAAAGATTATCGGAGCTATTAGAAACCTTAGAGATTCCAGCGATGCTCCCTCATTTTGGTGTTTAAACTTTTGCATGGTATGTCAGTAATGTTTAGCAATATTTGTATAACTCTGAATCAAAGAAAGAAAGAAAAATTCACCCACAGTTTTTTCTCTGCCAATTCAAGCTGTTTATAATAGCCCATGTTCTCTTCCACTTTGTGTCCACATGAATACATAATTTCTTTTGCATGAATTATGATTTTCTTCAATATTATTCAAATTTTTTCACATTGCTGCACAGATACAACCAGGTATCTGTGGGTCTGTTTTGTGTGCTTTGCCTCCTTTACGACTGGACACTTAGCTTTCTACATTTTTTGCCATTATACAGCTACAATAAACATTGTATTTTTGCACATAACTTTCAAATTCTTTTGGACTATTTCCTCGGTCTGGGTTTCCTCTAGTGTGATTACCAGGTCAGAGACTGAACATTTTCATGGTTCTTGATAGATACCATCACATTGTTATCCATATGGTTGTATTAATTTATTGTGAGTTAATTTGTTGTGACCTGAATTGACCATGGGTAGGGTCCCTTCCTTTTGTAACAAGGAATTCTCTTCTGGAAGATTGACCCTCATTCCTTTCATTATAGTTCTTCTCAATTCTTTCTCAGTTGTGAGGTGATCAAGGATGAGATCGGGAATAAGTGACCTAACCTGAGAGCACCTCCTATTGTTCATCTGTAGATGAGGTGCATCAGTTGTTTCGGGTTCCTCTGAGGATGGAATAAGAGAACTCATGGAATTGCTCTGTAGAGGATACAAAAAGAAGCCATTATAGACAATGCAATTGATTGCCCCTCAGGTTCCCAGAATGACTGCCACCGAGTCCTCACTAGCTGACAAGGACTCTGCAGTCCATGGCTATACCAGGGTGGAGATGGCAGGGTGGAGGCGGACACATATGCTAATGGGGAGAGGTCTGGAAGTGCCTAGGATAGAACTAATCCCAGACCAGTCCCTGTTGGTCAGGCCTTCATCTCACAGCATGGCTCCCTAATTACCCACATTATCACAGGTCCCATGCTGGGCCCTCGACACACAAGGGAAAGTCAGCATTCATCTGTCAATCAATGTCACCTGTCGTATTGCTTTCTAGTTCACTCTCTAAGTGGCTAATCTATAACTTATGAATGGGCCAGTGGTTATTACAGGTTAAGCCTTCACACACACACACACATTCTAAATATGAAATAAATGTTCAAAGTATAACTCTTTACCTTTAGCTCCTTAATATTGTCAACTTTTAAAATAACTAATGTTTTAGCGTTTTCACTATGTGATAGTATTATGTGCATTATCTTATTTTATCCGCATGATAGTGCTGTAACGAGGCATCCCTATGGAGTCCCTCTTATCAATTGGGAAGCATTCTGGGAGCTCTAATAACTTGCCCACACTCATCCAGCTGGCAATTGATGGAGGGGGGTTAGAACTCAGGTCTTTTTTTTTTTTTTCTTTTTTTGGAGGAGTATCGGGGATTGAACCCAGGGGCACCTAACCCTGAACCAGGTCCTTAGCCATTTTTCATATTTTATTTAGAGACAGGGTCTCACTGAGTTTCTCAGGGCATCAATAAGTTGCTTAGGGCTTTGCTAAGTTGCTGAGGCTGACTTTGAACTTGAGATCCTCCTGCCTGAGCCTTTTGAGCCACTGGGATTACGGGCATGTGCTACTGTGCCCAGCAGAACTCAGGTCTTTAAAATATTCAGCTCTTTTGAGACTCAGCCTGGGCTTGACCAGACCCATGGCCACTACTTGTTTGAAGCAGGGTCACATGACCACATTTGCTGGGCCTCATTCTCCTTTGTGATACTGCCTTCTGAGAGATGCTTGCATGCAGAGGGGAGGGCTGTGTGTCGGGGAGAGCCAGGTGATGGGCTCAGAGTGCTCCTGGTTGAGGAGGGCAGTGTGCACATATATGAATGTGGGCCAGGGGAATATGTGCCTGCAATTATCACTTGTTTGTTTCAATAAGTATTGTCAAGTACCAGCTATGTGCTAATGCTGGGACTATGACCATTTGCTATGGGCATGCTGTGTGCTGAGTATTGCAGTAGGTGTTTATATACCTTGCCTCCATTCTTCCTAAGCAATGCTGTAAGTTAACACATTGCTCTTTTACAGATGAGGCCTAGAAAGATTAAATACCAGCCTCAGAGTTACAGAGTTGGAAGCAAGAGTCTAACTAATAGGACAATGAGCATGAAATTGTTTATTCCCTCATTTCATTCATTCATTTATTCATTCATTCATAAATGTGTATTGAAAGCCTGTGCTAGGTGCCAGCCGCAGTGTTAGGCACTGGGTTAAAGAGTAACCTTTGATTCACTGCCTGCAGGGAGGATGTTAATAACGTTGCATAGTAAATACCAGATTCCACGACTCTGTTCATGAGGGGAGTGTTAAGAAGTGTTTTTAAACTTGAACTTAAGTTGGAAGGTTTATTTATTTATTTTTTTGAAAGGAAACCAACAAAACTGTCTTAGACACACAGTGCTGCAGAGAGCACAGGGCTGAACAGTGGCCCCTGGAACAGAGCAAGAGTGACACACAGGGCCCTGCAACCTCAGAAAGCGGTGCTTGCCCCTAATTAGGAGAGAAGGGCTGGTTGCCGAGCCTCCTCAGATGTCACTGCCAAGTCTCTGCTGCCTCCCAGCAGTGTAGAGGGACCTGTGGAGGTCCACAGGGGAGGACCTGGGAAGAAGGCACAGCCAGATGTATGGGCACAGGAACAGTTACCTGCCCCCTCGGCCACGTGGGGGGAGGGGGAGAGGGAGGTAGTTCTGAGATGTGGAAGGTGTAGTGCTGCTAGTTTGCTGTACATAATTATGTGTGAGTTCCATCCCAAAGCAGAGATAGTCATTGTCAATTAATTCTTTTGTTCTGCTCATTAAATCCTAGTTAAATTATTCCTTGTGGTATTTTTTACAGATGAGATGTGTACAGATGTATTGTGGTATGTGTGTGTGTGCGTGAGCTTGTGTGTGCGAGCACCCATGCACACTGATATGACTACTGAAGTCTAGATTCAGTATGACCATTAAAGCCCTGAAGTGGGGGACAGCTAAGTCTCCCACATTGCACTTGACCCTGGGGATCCAGGGATGAATAGGATATAGATTTTCCCCGTATGGAACTCTAAACAGGTGGATACTGTAATGTGGACTGTAAGTCCCTTGAAGGTAATGTCATGAGTGAGTTTGTATTCCCAGTATCTAGCAGTTCCTGATATCAAGTTAATCCTCAATAAATGTTTCTTGATTGAGTTGAATGATAATATATAACATGTGGAAACAGAATGGAACCGGTCACTTACTCCCTTGTCACCCTGTCTCCAAGCCTACCTATCTCAGGTTTTTAGGGAAAGCTTCATTGAGGAGCGGGTATTTCAGAAGGATCTTAAAGATTGGACTATGATTGTGACTGGGGACATGGAGATACCAAGAAGATAGCTTGTCTCGTGTGAAAACCTTGCTATCCTGACAACACGTATTGGAAGCCATTCAGAGCTGGGTTGCTCGCGACTAAAACTCTCAGGGGTCACTCCAGAGGAACTGGGCTGTGTGAATAAGAGAGAGAGAGAGAGAGAGAGAGAGAGAGAGAGAGAGAGAGCTGACCCCTTTTATTGAGGAGAAGCCATTCATATGAGGCAAGGGTCAGGTTTTAGGGGGCTGAGTCTAGCTTTGTGATGTCTGCTGTCAGTAGGTTGACTGACATCTAGGTAGGCCACACCCAAGGGCATAGTAAGAGAAGGGGATCCCAAATAGGGCAAGGGATAATATCACAAAAGAACAGGTAAGCGTAGCTCCACCCATGGGGATGTAGGAAGGCACGTCCATGCATGAAGACACAGTCGCTGGACCCTAAAGATCGGGGCTACTGCCTGAGTTACCTAGGCAACCAGATCACAGAGGGACCAACGATGCCACACCAATCAGAAGAGGAGACAAACACGGTCACGTGCTAGTCGGCCTCCCATAATTCAGCAATGGCTTAGTCCAGGGATCATTTGCTTCTGAATATCACCTCAGTCAATCTAGAATGTGTGCTGAGGGAAGGATTCCGAGGTCTTATATGATGCTGGGTTGATTGGCCATGCTCACTATGCTGTGTCTGTGGGGGGCTCTGGTGGCAATTCTAGCACACATTATCCATTCTCTTATAAATATCCGAGTTCTTAAACATAACCCATACTCCTTACTTTTGCCTTAACGCCATATCTAGGGGTAAAGAAATATATCCTGGGTAGCTGGGCCTGGCGATGTGTTGGTCCCCAACTCACATAAGCGAAAGAGACCATGCAGGTGGGAGAATTGGTCTCTACCTCCCTCATCAGTCAACTTCCTATCACAAAACATTTTTCATCAGATGGAATGGCCAGAATAGGCTCTGAAGAGATTCTCCTGGAAGCACTCTCTTGAAACACATTAATTATCAGAAAGAAATTATGCATCGGGGAAGACATAGGAACAGAAACAGTCTAGCAGTATTCACTTTGAAATGCTTAATCATTTCTTCTGGAATCACTGAGGTATGAATTGAGCTGGAATATAAATTTCCAGATTTCTTAAGCTTTATTTTAAAACTTAAAAAAAAATGTGGAAATAATTGTTGACAGGATGGCAGGATCCTCTTCCCCTGTGAGCAGCTTGTTCCAGCCATTATTTAAGATGTTGTTGATGACGCATCATCACCACTGTTGGGTTAAACATTGCATTTTCTTTGTAACACAAATGTTCTTCTTGACCTGGGCTGCTCCCCCTGCGCTGGCTGGCTCCATGTTGTTCTGGCTCCTGAGATCTTAGGTCTTTATCCTGAATCCTTCTTTGATGGCAGCAGTCACTTTGCCAGCTTTGGGCAGTAGTTCTTTTAGTTTGTCATCTTCTGTTTCTAATTTCCTGTGCCCTCCAAAATCATATAATGTAGCTATGCTAGAATTTTGTCTAGAGAGCAACTCTGGAGCCTCTTTCCACGTTGGCTTCTTATCTGGCTTTTGCTTAGTTGAGGTTGCTCAGTAAGGGCCTCTGGGTGATTGAGGTATTACTGTGCTGCAAACCATTAACTGATTTTGTGAGTGAGCTCTCCAGGTCAAACTGGAAACCACTGGTTTAGAGAGTAAGACTCCAGACTGGAATTGCCACAGAAGAAGCCCTACTTGCTAGAATATGCTTAGCTTCTCAGAAGTTTGGAAGACTCCCCTCCAACCCACCCCTCAATAATCTAAGGATTCAGTTTCTTGGATAAAGTGCTGTATGACTATCAGAAAATTGCAAAAGTTAATACATGATATGAAGGGTTAATAATAATTTAGGCAACCCAGTGGCAGCATTTGTCAAATGGAAAAAAAAAAGAATACATTTTGAAAAAAGGCATTCTTTTGGTAAATTAATGATTTTTTTCTTTTCCTTCTGGGGGACAGGAGGTGAGGAGAGGCTTTTTGATAACAAGTCTTCATTTGAAATGGTTGCATAATATTAGTCAACCAGCAAGTCCTTCAGCATGGATGCAAGGTGCTAATGCTGTAATATGCAATGTCACTCGCAGCTAATCCCTTTATTGATTTTTTTTCCCTCTGAACTTGCTGACAGCAAAAGATTAGGTCTAGAGAAATAGTTGCAGTTCAGGTTCTATTTGACAACATTTAGAATTTAAAATGACCTTTAAAAGAGAAAGGGCTATAGGGAGTGGGATTTAAGTGGTTAGGGACAGGGAGAGGTGTGAAGGGTGAGGTTGAGGGGCATGCCTTTCTAATGCTGGTGTTAGAGCAGGCCTCCTGCACAAGTGTCCTTTGTCCCCAGGGCCACATGAGAGCCCAGGGCCAGGCTGACCCTTGGCCAATTTGCAAAGGAGATGAAGTTTGATTTTGTGCTTTTAGCCTTTAATGTACTTTACTCTCTTCTCCCACCAGCTCCTTCTTTGTCTCTTGGTCCCTCTGGTTTGTCCAAACCCCCATCATCACACACACTTTTGGTGACCTTTGCTGCTAACCCATCACCATTGTTCCTCCTATCTCAGCCCATTTGTAAGAGGAAAATAACCTAATTAAACCAACTTCACGTGTAAATAGCTGGTGGTCTTTGACTCTCCATGAAGCAAAGCCTGGAAAATGTATGGAGGAGGTGTGCTGTTTCCCTTCGTGCTTATCAGTGTGTCAAAATGGTAGAGGGGGAGAGAAGGTCTGTGTGGTTTTTAAACTTTTGAATCTAATAGAAAATAAATGCATGCAGAAGCATGCCGGTCATTCCAGCCTAGTGCTCTGCATGCTGCACCTGGAGGCCACGCTCTCTTTCTTCCTTTAGTCTTTCACAGCAACAAAATTAATACTGTATCAGTGGACTTAATTGCCAAATTGAGAGACTTGGCCATTCTTTAGGAATTATTTTACCTTGGTATATCCAAATGCAATAGGTTGTACTGGAAGTATTACCCTTTTACTTTTAATATTTCTAATACTATCTTGCAAAGGATAATGGTGTCTCCATTAGCTCCCAAATTTTGTAATTAAGAGTTACTTTGGTGTAGTCTAGGACTTTTCACCTAATTCCTCTGACCCTCATTTTCTTTGTCTATGAAATGAGAAATATAACCAAATATCTCTAAGGTAAATTCCAACTCTAACATTTTAGATTTTATTATGCCTGGTTTTCTGGTGCTTCTAAATCCCATTTCAAAAGGGCTCCACATAAGGAAAATTCCATCCATTTCATCCGTCCATCCACCCATCCACCATCTACCTGGACCCACCATCCTCCTACCCATTTCTCACATGGCAAAAATGATAGTGAACTGCATAGGGTAGGATGTTGAGAATTTGAAAGTCATAGAAGGTATGATCCTTTCTCTATGGAATTTACTATTAATATTAGATAAAATTAGAGATATACAATAGGCTAGAAAATCGTTCAAGTTTGTATCACTGTAATGATGTGCTCATAAATATACTTTTAAACCTATAATTAAATTGTAGACCTTTTGAGACCTTAACACACAATAAGTTCTTCATACTTTGTTAAAACTCATGATAAAGTATATACAGTAGGCGTATGCAATACAGGGGTGACCAGTGTAGACTTGCTGACTAGGGAAGGGTAGATGTAGGATGGTACAGGAGGGACTCAGTGTAGACTGGTTTCCCAGGAAAAATTTTTGAGATGAGTGGGTTGGGAGGTTGTATCCCATACTCTAGTTCTAGAAGGGTGCTACTCATTAACATTGCTTTTCTTTGCAAATGAATGTACTTGTCACTTCAAATCTGCAATTAGTCTTAACTGTCAAAGCCAATACTGAGGGTGACCCTATGTTGAGGTTCACAGCTGGGAGTAGGGACCAGCAAGCATTCCTCTTCTATCACTGGGCCTCATCATGCTAGACTACATCCTCATTTTCTAAACTCTTGGCAAATCTTCCTTCATGGGCACTATCCTGTCCACGATCTGCATCCCTTTCTCTAGAATCATGGTGCCATCAGCTGTCCAAGTAGGAGATTCAAATCAGTCCAGAGTCCTGCTGCTAGAGTCCACCCAGAACTTGGTTCCCTTGCCTGTTAACCGTCTAGTGAACACTAGAGACAGTGATAATTAGACCATTGGTCATTCTTACGTAGCCTAGACCTTGAATTAGGTAGTCCTTCCACGGGGCCTGCTTCTTCTTCATCCACACCCTTCCCAATTAATTTATTCCAGAAGTCTTGAAGCTGGACTTACAAGAATTATGACACAGAGAAAGAGCTAGCAAGTAGAGGTTTTAGGGGCTTGGGAAGTCAGGGTTTTGGAACTAGGCAAGTGTCCTGGACACCAAGAGAGACTCAGGCCTGCTTGCTAGACAGTGGTCTCAATACTGAAAAGACCTGTACAACTAAAGACACTCTGTGGGCAGACAGGAAGCTTTACAGACTCTTCCTTCTGGGTTCAGGTTCAATTCTAGAGCATGCATGGTCCACTGGGAATCATGCAGGTAAGAGGAAAGAAAAGGGTCACCTGACTGCAAAGAGTCAGTGAGCGAAATGGAAAAGATGACATGGACCTTGGCATTGAGTGGTCAATGTGTTGAAATGGTATTCATCAAAGCATTGAAATAAGTCAGGGAAATGATAGGTCCAAAGGACATTGCAGGCCTTAATTTTGTCAGATCTTTTTACCAGAGAATTACTCGTTTGAATGGGTGAAGCTGTGTAGCATCCCAACCAGCTGAAACTCTACATTGTAATACAGAGGCCAGAGGGCCTCAGAGTCAATATTGTGTCCTCTCTGACCTCTTCCCAGAGCGAAATCTTTCAGCATCCTGGGGTTTTAAAGCCAAGGGTGGGAAGAGACATCTCTCAATCTACAGTTCCTTTGCAGCTCGCCCCCTGTCCGAATGTTTGCTTTCAACTTCCAGACTTTGTTTTGTATTTAATTGTTGAAAATGAACATGGAATTAACTCAGTAAATGATAAAAATTGGTATTTATTAAGTCAGACTTCTGCATTCTTCAGACAGGGCTGGAATTGGGATTTTTCTTTGTGGTATCTAGGAAAAAAATAGTTGAGCATATTAGAAACATAGGTGTCATTTTCTGATTTCAAACAATTTAGAAGCACTGATTTATTTCCTAACCATTCATGTATGAGTCACCAGATAGTTCTTTATGTTTATTAAAGCAAGGTTTCCTTAGACTTGATTTTCCTCCCTCTCTTTCTCATCACCCACCTTTCTGCTCCCCTCAAAGCAAATGACAGTCATGCATTGCTTAAGGTTGGGGAGACATTCTGGGAAATGCATCCTTTGGTGATTTTGTAGTGTGAGCATCATAGAGTGTACTTATACCAACTGAGATGGCTACAAGGTTGCGAGGCGATATAATCTTACAGGACTGCCATGGTCCACATGGTTGTTGACTGTACATTGTTAAGTGGTGCATGACTGTAGGTTATAAACGCAGAGACCAACACTGCTCTGTTAATTCTTGTGCTGTGCCTGATACCTGAGGACGTGAATGATGGATAATTATGAACATATATAAGATTAGGCTGCTCAACAAACAAGAGGGTTTTCTGGAAGTGGCCATTGAGGGGGTCTGTGGCTGAGTTAGCTCCACATGCTGGATTCCTTGGTCTGCAGAGCAGACAGTTTTGGCCTCAGTAAAGGAATGCTGAGACAAAGATATCTTGAACCTTCAGACAAGATGAACTAGATGAACTAGACCTCTCCGAGGCCAGCCTCCAGCTTGGTGACTCTCTAAGCTGGGCTTCTAACACAGGTGCTTCATGGAGACTCTTTCTTTTCCTTGGAGGGTTTTGCCCAAAGGAGAGACCCTCCTGTGGATTTCTTGGGGGTTTCCTTTCCTTCATGGGTTTGCTGCAAAAGCACAGACTGTTAGCCATGACCAAGGAGAGCAGTGATTACTTTTAAAGCTTAAAGAAAATGCTGGGGTCTTGGTTGTATGGTGAGGTCCGGGAGGCATCTCTCCTCCAGTGTCTTGCATGCTACTTTGCACAGTGGTTCAGTTCTTGACTGAATTTTACCTACTGCTGTGAGAGGTAGATCTGCAGTTGCTTTATTGTTTTCATTCAAGGTTTCAGTGTGGATTGGGTTGTCCTCATTTTCTTGTGTTTCCTCCCTACGATTGTTCCTTAGGGACCCTGCATCTCCTCCCATGGGTTAGAAGAAGTTTCCAGGAATGTCTCATGGCTTTCCAAATGCTTTTGGCTGGAGGGCTCTGACGTCTCCTTTAGAATGTCAGGGACACCTGCCCTGGGAGGCGCTGGGAGACTGTCCCTCTGTACTCTTGTCTGTGAGGAAGCCTCTTCTAGCTGTTCTGGATTTAGGCCACTCCGGCCTGCTGCCGCACCCTGGCCTCCAGGTCCTTGGCTCTCGGTTCATAGAGGAGGAAGAACTGCTCGCTTTGTGCTGCCTTGGTTGTGTGTCAGTGTCTTATAGGCAGTTGTTCTTTTGTGTATTTCATAAAAGCTCTCTTCCCCAGGGCTCTGGCACAAATCCCTGGAGCCAGGAGCCTGGGGACTCCAGAGCAATGCACCCCTCTGCATTTGGAACAACCCTCCCCTCTGAACCTCTGTTCTTGGGTCCAGCTTGCCCAGTGACCCTTTTCTCAGGATGGATATTTCCCCTGTAGTCTGTTGGTCCTTGGTACACATAAACTTCAGGAAGGCCCAGAGAGGGGAAGAGCAGGTAATCCTGGAACGAGACTGCAGCTATTCTGAATTCCACTCAGCACTGCCAGGCTCTAAACGTCAGCTGCCCTGCTGACCCTCCGACGTGCCCAGACATGTCTAAAGCCCCAGGCAGTCCAGGCTTTGGCAGCTCCAGGGGCGCTTCCTCTGTTTTTGGGGGGCGCTGGTATTTAGTCCTCATTCATACACCTGCACAGATCAGGGCTGCACCAAAGATGATCTTAATTGATGTTAGTGTGGACTTTGGTCCTTGATCAGCTTTTCCCGCAATTCTTTTCTTTCGAAATATCAACTTCTTGAAATCTTTTAGATCCTTACTAACTTGTCTTCTTTCCTGCTCACTGTGGAAACCAGTGTTGATCCTACAGGGTCTAAGTAGGTGCCAAGTGCCGAGAGGGAGGTGCCAGCTTCTGTGGACTAGAGAGGAAGCTGGCTTCGGAAGCTGGCTACATTTTCAGGGTACCAGAAATTTCTGAATCTGGCTGGCTTGGTATCAGGAAACCCACAAGATTATATCAGATGAACAGGGTTGATTGGAAGGTTACACCTGAGCTGGGAACCAGGGGAAGGGACACCCTGGGTCCTGTCCTCCCTCTCCGGGATTCTGCTTCTCCCTCCTCATCTGCATTATTATTGTGATGATGATGATGGTGGTGGTGGTGGTGGTGGTGGCACTGAGGATGAACCCAGGCGTGCTTTACCACTCAGTCCTTTTTTTCTTTTATTTTGAGATGTCTCAATAGGCTGGCCTCAAACTGGACATCCCCTCTCCTCAGGCTCCTGAGTAGCTAGGGTTATAGGTGAGCACCACCTTGTTGGTTTCATCTGCTCTTTGGACCTAGAGTCCTCCCTGCCTGTCTCCCTCATAACTCTAACTTTGAGTTTTTGGGGTTTTACTTGCTTTGATTGTTTTCCTTGGTGTGGGCTTAATATCACGGCACACTGTCCACATCAGTTGTTTCTTTCAGTGTTTTGGTATATTTTCCTTTGGGGGAGGTTCTGGTCCAGTATCTCGTGCTGGCCTTATGTTGTGGGTGGCTGAGGCATGGTTGCTCTGTCCTCTAGGAGATGGGACTGTGGGAACTGTTGCAGAGGGGTTCTCTTGGTAACAGTGGGCAGGGAGAGGCAGAGCAAGTGCCCGTGAACGACACAGAGCTCGTATCTCCTGAAACAGCTCCTTTGAGATGATGCCTATACAATGACTTTCAGTGCATGAATCCATACAGCTTTTGGGTTGTATGTAATGGCCAGACCCACTTTTATCTACCTGAATTCACTGGATTGTGGAGCTGTGAAGTCAGTATTATTGCTCTCATTTTACATATGAGGAAACTTGAGTCGGAAGTTGAGAGCCTTGTCAGTGTTATACAACAGGCAAGTGGGAGACTCAGGCCTAGGCCTTCTGACTTTAGTCCTGAGTCTCTTCCTGCCCTGTGTCATGCATCTGCATGCAGAACATTGTGCTTCCCTAGGTGTTATGAGAGATAAAACAGAAATAAGCTTACATTCTAGTTAGGATAAGCTGCAAACACCATCCATTAAGACAGTCATTTGAGAGCTGATTGCTCTGCACTGGTGATTGTGACCTTGAAGTACTCACACAAGAGGACACACAGAAATTACAGGCTGCTTTGCAAAGTCTGGGATGTGCTGTGGATTGAAGATAAGCCTGGAGAGAATCAAGGTCACGTATTTGCCCAAACCCAGGAAACCCTGTAAATAGCTGGAGTTACTTGTTAGAAATATTGAGCTGGAAGGTGAACCTGGATCCTGCTCCCTGAGGAAGGTTTGGGGCCATGAGACATGGTTTTGAATTAGAAGGCAAGAAATTGGAAGCCCAAACTGAGGTGGTTTCTGTGTCTTTTGGAAAGTCAGGTGGTGAATCTGGCATAGCTCTGTAGATCTATACTGAAGCCATGTCTTATCCTTAGACAACATGGTCCCCAAGCACTGAGGACATCACAAAAGGTTTTCTGAGCTGTTTAATGTAACTGAGAATGAACATCAGAGGATGGGAGAGAATCCCTCAGACAATGTACTAGAACAGTGCCAGAGGGCAGGACCTGAAGAGCCATTTTTAAGAGCAAAGCTTCAGTGTGTTGGCCATGAGAGGCATCTTAGCAAGAGCAGAGCTTTCCCAATTAGTGGCCACCTGAAGGGCAGCCACTAACATAAGTCCACCTGGGCCAGCCCATCCTGCAAGACAATCTTGGTAGACACACAGCAGACAGAGCTCAGGATCTGAGGGACAGCCTGTGCACTGCTGGATCAATGCACAGGAGGTCTGGCCGCCAGTGACTGAGCCTCCAAGGATTCATCTGGGGCCAGGAATCTGGCCTTGTTGGAGTCTGGCAAGGGAGAGGTGGAGTCCTCAGTTTGGAGGAACTGGGGGTTCCAGCTAATGTCACAATCTGGGCTCAGTCATGAGTGACTAAGGCAGAGGCCCATTTACCAGGACTGGTTAGCGTGGGAACAAGGGTCCTGGCCCTACCTCAGTCTCAGACTGCACTTGGACTGTATCAGCAACTCCAAAGTCTCTCTGGTAAAGGTCAGTCCTGCTTTTAGGCTGTGGGGAGAGGAGGGCTCTGAGTTCTGCCCTCAGACTGGCAAGGTCTCCACTAAGAATCACCGAGACACAGGCTCTATACAACTCTGAGCTTTAGAGAGGGTAAGGCTGCCCCCGGATCCTCCTCAGAGGAGCTATGACAGATGCTACCTTTATTTTTTTAAATGATATTAAATTAAAAAAAATATATATATATGTGTGTGTGTGTGTGTGTGTGTGTGTGTGTGTGTGTATTTAAATGATGTTAATTTTACCTTGTTTTGATTTTAGCATTATAATTGAATTTTTTTAAATACAGGCAATACATTGGTAGAGTTCACAAGGATATACATATTTCTTTCCTTTGCATTTTCCTTTGTCTCCCATTTGCCTAACCACAGACGGCCAATATTCCCTATGCTTCCATGCAGAGATGTTTTAAATATAGGCAAACAGATACCCACATCTGTATTTCTATTATTTCTATCATCTCTTTCCCCCTTTTACTATATAAATGTAATATATATTACATGCTATTCTGCACCTTGCTTGTGTTCACTTAATTTATCTTATAAGGCTTTTCATATCAGTTTTATAAAGAATTTTGTCTTTTTAAAATTGGTTATATTGGCTTTTATTGTGCAGATCTCCTAGAAGCTATTTAATCAGTCTCCTATTGATGGAAATTTGGGTTACTCTTTTAAACGAAGTGGCAGTGAATAACCTTGTCCATATGTCATTTCACACCTGTGAGATTGCATCTCTTAGACAAATCACTAAAAGTGGAATTTCTGGGTCAAGTTGAGCCTTTGTAATTTTGAGAGATGTTGATGAATTGCTCTCCAGAGAGGTTGAACAAATTTACAAAATTTACACTCCAACCACAACCTGTGACAGTGTTGGTTTCTCCATACCCAAACCATTCAGTGTGCTATCCAACTTCTGGGCCTTGGTCAAAATGATAATTGCAAATGGCACCACAGGGCAGATGTAATTTGTAATTCTCTTATGTTGAGTGCTCTTGAGCATCTTCTCATTTGTTTAAGAGACATTTTTATTTCCATGAACTATCCCTTCATAGCTTTTGCTCATTGTTAAATTGGATTGGTTGGTAATTTTCTTATCAATTTGAAGGTACTTTTTATGTTTGAGGCAAATTAATCCCTTGCAGCACGAGCTGCAAATTTTCCCTCATTTTGACTTTTGATTATGCTTATGGTGGGTTTTCTGTGTGAAATTTTGTATTTTTATTCAGTTAAATTTATCAATATTTTCTTTTGTGGACTCTGGGCCACAGTTACAAATGCTTTCTTTAAGGTGACGTAAAGACTTTCTCATGGTTTCTTCTAATAGTTTGTGAATTAACTTTTTTTCCCCTCAAACAAATATTTGAGCTATTTTTCCTTGTTTAAATTGCAAAATACAACTTCAATTTTATTTTATTTTCCAGAAGGTACCCAGTTGAATATGATTTATTGAAGAAAACCATCTTTTCCCCTCCTGATTTGAGATCCTGCTGTTACACTCATGTGTTTTGGGTTAACCTGGGTTTTCTGGTTTTGGTCCAGTTCTGTACCACGCTGCTTTGCTCACCTCCTGAAAAACAGGGAGTGGTGGATCCTGTTGGGAAAAGGACACGGATGACATCACTTGGGGAAGGGAGAGACAGGGTGGCTTGTGCAGCAAAAGGAAGCCCTATAACAGATATCCTGGGGCTACCTGGGGGCTGCTGCAAGTGGTCAAGAAGTAAAGAAGGGGGACTGTCCAAGCTAGAGTCCTCATTCTTGGGTGTGTGCTTCGTCTATCTCAGGAGCTCAGTTGCTCTGATGGCTTGTTATCTGCTGCTGTATTCCAAAAGCATCTCTGTGATGTACATATTGGAGTACCAGCCCTCCAGGGATGGCATCTTACTATTTGATATTTATTTGTATTTAAAAAATTGTCATGTATGCTGTCTTTTCTAAGTAGGAAAAATAAAGGTAAATGGAAATTTCTCCAGTGTTAGCTCCCCAGGCTCTCCTCCACCTCATTGTCCCACCCTTGCTAACTCCCCACCTTCTGTCCCCCAACTCCTTGGCCAACCCTCCAGCCCAGCCCTGCCCCTAGGCTCCCCACCTCTAGCCTCTCCGTTGAACCACTCCTGCTCTTGGCTCTGCTTCCTGGATCCCAGGTCCCCTTGAGGGAGCTTCCTTGCCAGGATGATGTGGCACCATTTCTGTTCATTGCAGCAATTGGAGTGGCTCCCTGAGGCCTTGCAAAAACGAGATTAGAGACAGCTGTCTGTCTTATCTCTTTGCTGGCTGCCAACTCCAGTGAAGCCTGATTACAGTTGCTAAGGGGCCTGAAGGAACAGGAACCAGGCTCTTCCGGAGGAGCTGGCTTACCCCAGCCAGATGATCCTCCTCTCCACTCTCTCAGCCCGGATGCCCAGGACCTCAGGCACCCATGTCACCTCTCTGTCTCCTACATGCAGGAATTTAGAGCTGCTTTTTGACTAACAGCAGCAGAGGGCAGGTTCAGTGTGCAGGAGACCACGACTGGGCCTGTCTCTGCAAGGGGCAGGTCAAATTCAAGGCGGCCAGGAAGCCACATGCAAAGAAGGGCTCTCATGTGTTCTCCCTGCCCACCTCTCCAGCTGCACTCAGCTCCCACTCTGGTGCCTGGACAGCCACACAGCTGCTGTCCAGGCCCCTTAATGCTCTGTCCCCACCAGCTATCTGCTGCAGTACTCCATCCAGCTCTGGCTCTTGGAGAAACCCCATTTCCTGTCAAGTCTCCACAGAGACCTCCAGGCCTTGTGGTCTAGCCCTGGGGTACCACTTCCTCCAAGCTGAAGTTCCCTGGTTTGGTAAGCCACCTGTGACCTTCTACCCTCATCTACCCTGTCACATGCAGCACCCACCCTGTCCTGCATTCTCTTAGCTTTCCTGTCTCCCATCCTGCTAGGCATCCATCCCTCTAGGGCCACAACTGTACACCTAGTGGGCCTGGGCGCACATGGCACTAGGTGAGGAGTGGAGGGTTCTGAGGGGGCTGGTGAGAAGCCTTGGGAAGGTCAGTGGGCAGAGAGTCAGTTCTGATCCCAGAAGCCCTTCCCTACCTTGAAGAATGAGGTTGTGATTTTGTGAAGGGAGTAAGTGCAGTTCTTTGGAGAAATGTTTGGCTTCTTTCTCATTGGCCCCAAGGGATCGTATTGTGTAGGAGAAAAAATTTAAAATACATGAAAGTACAAAGAATATAATATATACTATTGTACTTGCTGGGGAGATTCAGCCCATGCTAATGTTTCTCAGCGTCAAGAAAACATGGAGGCACAGTTGAAGCCTTCTTCGAGGGCCTCTCCAGTTCCAGGGACTGCAGGGATACTCCCTGAACCCCGTCCATGTCCTTCACATTCATGCTTCTCTCATAGTGATGTCCCCTTGAGCAGCAGATAGAGTTGCTTTCTCTGCTTGAAAATTAACATACACAGACTCTTTCAACCTGCCATTCTGTGTATTTTGAGGTCTTTCTGTGTATATTAATATGCAGTTATAATTCAATTATTTAAACTATCAGATACTATTCTAGTATGTGAATATGACCATGGTTTTTTTTTTTTGTTTGTTTCCTAAAAAAAATTTGTTTTTCATTTTCATTGCTTCCCTCTGGCCTGAGAGCTGGGGATTCTTATCAAAAGTGACATTAAAAAACATTTGTTTTTCACTCTTTCTTTCAAGTAGGGCTATAGTGAATGTTCTTGAACACATTTCTGTGCATACATTCAGGGCTCTGTCTAGGAGTCTAATTTTGGGCCATAGTGTATATATTTCTCCTTTACTTGATTTTGTCAAGTGTTTGTAGCAATTTATATTCCAAACAGTGTCTGAAATTTTGTCTTCCTGTGTCTTTACCAAACTTTGATAACCCCAATTCTGTTTTGTTTGGAAGGTGGAAAGTTGGAAGGAGGTGAATTTCCGTTTGGTTTGGGTTCAGGCTGCAACTGGATTGGGGGCTTGGGAACATGTGTTCAATTACCAAGTATCACCTTTGCAGGTCAAAGGTCAGGACTCCATCCTTCCTTTCCTGGGTGTGTCAAATGTCAAACCAGTTGCACAGTTGAAGTCACGATTCTGGTATTCAAGGGGGTGGAAATGGGAAGGGGGGGTGGGCTCAGTCCTTAAGCCAGAAGCAAGGTTGGGGGAGGGCGAGATTCCTGAGCTGGGAGTGGGAAAGGGGAAAGACGTCAAGGACGAGGCTGAGAACGAAACTGATAATAAGTCCACGGGCCAAGAGGAAGACAGGTGGACAGGAAGCTGTCTCCTGGGACATCCATTTCTTTTGTTAAACCAGCCAGATACATGCTTGCTGTGTGTGTTAAAGGACATCCCCGAGTCTGACATATATAACAATGTGTGTGCTCTATGGTGGTGCAGTGTAACCATAGCAATAATAACGGGGAGCGCTCACCCTGTTTACCTCTGTTAATTCACAACACCCCTACAGGGATAGACACTCTTATCACATTCCTTTGAAGTGAAGACACTTGGGCACAGAAGGGTTCATTCATTTGGCCAAGATCACACACCCAGAAAGTCTCAAGGCAGGATCTGAGCCCAGACAAGCCTGCTGTAGAACTCATGCTCTGACCCCGGCACAATGCTTCTTAGCACAGTAGGGAGACAGTGAGTGAGTCACTAGTCCTGTTTTCATTTCTGTTTTTGAAAGCAACTCAGGAATCAGGATAAGTTAACTCTTCAACTAACATCTCTAACCTAGCTATTTAACTTCATCATGGAAGTAGTCAATTTTGTGAGCAGAGAACTAAAGACAAGCATAATTCATCTATTTGGACTTTCTCCCTTCTTCTTGTGATCTTTTTATTCCGTTCAGTTTTTAATTAGGCATATAACAGGTTGAAGAGAAAAGAATCAGTCAATCTGAGTTTGGTTTCTCATATACAACCCAGTTTCCCCCAGTCCTGTCCCGAGCACATACACATGCATGTGTGTACTCTCTGTCTCGTTCTATTTTAATTAGCTGGTAAAAAGGGAAATCAGTGTTATATAACTCCTTTTGCAAATGAAAAGTGGAAAACTCGGGAGTCTGGATATCTTTCTCCCCACTTGACATCAAGTATTGGTTGAGCTGTTTGGAGACATCGGGGCAGCTGTCTGGACAACTCTTGGCCTCAGAGAGACGCACAGTGGAGAGAGGCAGGTCCCCATGGCCCATCTATCCACCATTGCGTCTTTACCCACACTAGAGGCAGCAGTGGGAGAGACCATGGCTCTGTCTCTGTCCTGGCATCTGCAATTCTGGTGACTCATGAACCATCATTTTACTTTTGTCTGAAGAAGCAGGAATGACGAATTTCCAACTCTGTTTATCTTCTCCCCATACCTCCCCTTTAGGATGACGGCCTCATGCTGAATCCTTAATTTAAGGAAAATGGATGCTTCCCTCTGGCCTGAGAGCTGGGGATTCTTATCAAAAGTGACATTAAAAAAGTGCCAGTCTGGCCTCCCTCTTCTTCCAGGCCCATCCTTCATCACTCCTGCCTGCCTCCACCACTGTCTCCCCATCTCCAGATCTGTCTCCACTTCCTCTGTCCCTGGAGAGAAAGCATGAGCTCATTGTTTTCCAGTGAAAAACCAGATCTGGTCTCCTTCTCGCCTCGTTTGTCTGTCAGAGCTTGGAGATGGATGATCCTTCCGCCAGTGGAAACTATACCTGGAGGAGCTGCAGACTCCTGCGTTGGGTGTCTGCACGCTGGTGGGGAGGGGGCCACGGTCAGGGCATGGAGGCTCTGGGCTCTGAACTTTCTGGAAGGTTATTAGGGATGTGATGGGAATAAGGAAACAGATTATTTACTATACCCCAAACAGTCATTTTAAGTCATACCTCACTTTCTCATTCTTTGCCACAAAATCTGTTTTGAGCTGGAAAATTCATGAGCAAAATGGGGAAAAGCAGCCAGTAGCTAGCTGGGACGATGGGGCAATCTCAGTGACAGCTCGTTCTTTATTTCCTTTTGTGAGGAAGCGACTATGTAATGACATTAAAAAATGTCTTGTTTAAAACACACAAAAAGACTCAGAGAAGGGAAAAGACATTCAGTATCCAGGAGTGAAGAAGTTAGGACTAAAAAGGTTGTAGCTCCACAAAAGATGAGAGGATCTTCAGCACGGAAACTTGCAGAATGTTACGTGCTACAATATTTAGTCAAGGAAAGTCTCTTGGTGAAGTGATGAGAGGAACCTGGCTAGCCACAGAACAAGGAGACAGAGGAGTGGACACGGTGCTCTGTGGCGTAACGGGTTGTTGTGAGAGAGATGCATGGTGGTCACCTGGAGCGGGCCTCATTTTGATTTCTTAGTTGGAGTGTTGGCCACCTGATGACGTGGACAGACAGATTCATGAGAGGTGGTTTTTCCACTATGGCCATCTTATTTATGGAGGGAGACAGGATGGTGAGAGGGAGCTGTGGACTCCCTGGGGCTGGGAGCCTGGAGTCAGGTCCCTGTGGCCTGAGTTTCCCAGAGGGAGAAGACTATCAGGGAATGCTGTGGACTCAGGCAAGAGGCCAGGTAGAAGGAACTGTGGAAAACCATCCAGGGGGATTCTTCATCAGATGGCAGGTGAGTGCTCAGCAAGGAAGCCGTGATGCCAAGGGAACCAACAAACTATGCCACATCTCCTCGGTCCCTTTTTGGGGACCATGTCGATTGGGGTGAGCTGTGAGTCTCTCGTGATATTTGTATGGATGAGATGGGGAAGTGGGCCCGCAGGAGGTAGGTCAGGAGACAGACGCAAGGCAGGCTGAAGGGTCACACCCAGAGAGTTCTCTCCTAGTGGCTGTGTGTGTGCTTGGGCAGAGCTCTGCCTTCAACGCCAGTGTGGGAGGATGTAGTGACGGTGGAACGAGATGGGGATGGCCTGCTGATGCGGCATGTGGGACTAATTGCTAATTTGTAGAATGACAAGATCATGATCTAAACATTTCTTCAGGGGCTGGAACTAACCAAGAGATAAAAACAACCAAAAAATGAGAAAAGACAGTTTCCTAAGCACAGGATGGGGTAGAGTCCCTGCAAATGGGAACCACTGTGGCATTCTCAGCTCTGGGTGATGAGGCCTTGTCAGAGGGACCAGGCTGTGTCCCTAGAGCGATGCCACCCAGACCCAGGAGCCCATGTCTCTGTGGATTTGCACAGGTCTGACTGTGCATGGGAATGACCATGGCCAGTATCCTGTGAGACACTGGGAGAGATAGTGGCTCATGGTCTGAACCTTGAGAATGACTGTGTGATGATGGGTGTGACCACGTGACTGGGAGAATTTGGGAGTGTTCAGTTAGAGGAAAGGGAGATTTAGGGGTGGGGAGGTGCACGACAGTCGTCTTTAAATATTTATGGGCTGTCACATGGGAGAGGTATGGGACTCCAGCAGCATAACTAATAAATGATGTGAGCATTTATTGAATGCTCACTCTGGAGCAGGCTTCCAAGGGCTATCTGTTACTCCTCATCAATCTTATGTGCTGAGTGCTATTATTATCTGCATTTTTGCAGATGAAGGAATGGAGGCCTGAGTGGTTGAGCAACTCCCTCAAAGGCCCCTGCTGTCCTGGGAGTGTGGACTGGGATGTGGCTGAGATCCCGGCATCCTGTGCAGGGCTGGCAAACACATTGTCAGCTGTCTTTCACTTCTGTACTTCTGTGTTACTACAGAGCCAGCTTCTCTCCAGCCAGTTGGAGAGCTGTGGAAGAAAACATCTTTGTCTTACTCTGAATAGAGCAGCAGAATCCGTAGATGCTGAAAATCCCTGCAGATGGAAAAGTTTTGCTTTGTATAAAAGGCAACATAGAAACCTAGGAAGGTCCCCCGCTTCCCTTCAGAAGAGCTTGACTTTTCCCAGTCTCTTTTCACACGCAATGTCATGGAGCGCGTAGAAGTGGGCCACAGGTTGGAGCCCCACCTTTGCCACCTCAGCTGTGCCACTCGTGAGCAGGGTACCTCACTAAACCTTTATGCCCCATCTGTGAAATGGGGCTAATAACAGTGCCCAGCTTTTAGGATTAAATGAGAACGTGCATCATAAAAGACCTTGTGCAGTACCCAACTCAGACAACATTCACGTAACAGCAGCCATTGTTAATATGAGTGACAATACTGAAAATATTGTGTTGGCCTTCAAGAGGACAAAGATGAAAAAGCACCTCTATCTCAAAGCTTTTACTATAGATAGAAATACGTGATTCATCAACAAATAACTATACTATTATAACAGCAGCCAGCAGAAGGCATTTAGGTGAAGGGTCAGAAAGGGGGTGGCAGTGCAGATGAGGGGTGACGGTTTTGGAACTGAAATTCTGTGCGCTTGATCTGGGGGGTCCCCTGAACACTACTCATAACAAACATTAATGTAACATGGAGTGGAAAGGAATTAAATATTCAGGATTCCATCGACGCACTGCATGCAAAACCACATTAAAAGGGCAGGCGGCCGGTTCCACCAGCACAAACAACAATGCACACAAAATGGAGCGCCTCTGAAGGCATTAAAAATAAAAACGTAGCTAACACTTTTCCTCCGACTGAGGAGAAGAAAAGCATTCTTTCTGGCTGGGCCTGCAGCAGCTATAAGCCTTGCAAATTTTTCATCTCAGAACATCTGGGAGGAGCAGAAGGCATTAAAGAGAAGACAGGGGGAGGTGGCGGGGAGATTTCTTATAATGAGCCTTTGTGAAGAGTTGCCTCTTCAATAAGGAGAGCCCTTGCCAACGTCCCTGGTCTTGCTGGTCAGTGGAGCTTGCAACGGTGCGCCTTCCCCGCCTCTTCCCATTTCGCCACCCAGGGGGTTGCGGGCTCCCCCAGCCGGCTGCCCTCCTGGGCCCTTGGAATGGCCCTGGTTTGCACTTTTCATCACTGACAAGATTTTGCTTCTAATCCCAAACCTTGCACCCCCTGAACGCCTTGCTGCTCCACCCCTCCCCCACTTTGTGGCCTTCTTAAGAATTCGACACAATGAGAAATGGCTTTCCAAATTTGCTAAAGAAAACTCTCCCTGCTTCTTCTCCCTGCTAAGATGTAATTTTGACTTTTTTTTTCCCCTTTGAGAAAATGCTCTTTAAAGAGGAGACAAAGTCTGAGTCTTGAAGCTCCAACGGGTTTCATCTCTTTTTGTTGTTGGCTTTCCATTTTCTTCCGTGGCTTCTTTCTGTTTTCTATTTAATCTTTCTTTATTAAGCACAGAGCACTTAGCCAGGCCTCAGGCTGCCAGCCCAGTGGGTGACACCGATGTGACCGGGAGACTTACCAGGCTGACCTGGGGGCAGGCCAGGGCCTGGCAGCGGGAGAGCCCAGGTGGGTTGGGGCACTGAGGAAATGGGAGCCACATGCAGGGCAGGACTGATGTCCCTTCCCTCCACTGCCCATCCGCCCTCTTCATCTTCCTCCATCAGTGAGAGGAGGGGTTCCTTCCGAGTGCAAGGGCTGTGGCTACAAAAAGAATCCTATTTCCCAGCGACTCTTCCAGCAAGCGTGAATCCTGCCTCTGATGTCTGAGACCTGGGGTGAGGGAGGCTGGAATTTGCATCCCTCCTTGTTGGCTGAGTGGCTTTGGGTAGGGCCTTCATCTTTCCAAACTCTCTCTCTTTTGCAGTCAGGTAGGGATGGTACTGTCATGCTTTCTTCCTGAGGCTGTTGTGGTGACATGGGATGCCATGTGAGCATCTAGCATCTGCTAGGCATGGATTCGATTTTTTTGGTTGTTGTTGCTTAAAGAACACATGGACTCTCAGAAGTGGGCCAGTTCCTCGGGTCAGTGAGTTGTGTGAATGTCAGAGGGGGAAAGAACACAGCGGGACTGAAAAGAAAGGGGGGCCCTCCTCCCTTTGGTGCTGATGTGACCCTTCAACGTAACCTCAAGACTGAAATGCACCCATTCCTTTACTAGGTTCCACTCCCAGCGTTTTCACACACATGCGCCACATCCGCTTCTGTCCTCTGAGTCCTTGTTCTTAGTTTGGGTCCTCTAGACAGGGAGGGAGACTTGGTGGGTGCCGCCAGCTTGCCCCAGAGAGTCCACTGCAGCAGCAGCTGTAGCCGGAAGCACAGGAGGGCTGTGGGGCTGTGGTGCAGGATCCAGTTCTGTCCACAGACACGCCATGCTCATTTCAAGGTGTCCTGCCGACACACCCTGGTGCTACTTTGCTGGTAGCTCCCAGACATGGCTTCATAGGAAAGACCAGCAGATACTTGGAGCCAGTTATTTAATTTCCCAGGTAGACTACATGATCAAGTAACAGATCCTGAGGTTTAAGGTTTATTTTTCATCCGTTCAGATGTGTATTGAGGACTTCCCATGTGCCTATGGCTGTGCCTGGCCTGGGGCGGAAGGTAATCAAGAGGCATAGTTTCTGATTTTGATGAACTCACAGTCCAGGGCTACAAATTGCTATTTGAATGAAAAATGATTTGGGGTTAAATGAGTTTAGGAATGTCTGCATCGTGTAACTGTCCCTGTTTGGGGGGAGTCACAATATATATTTCTTAGAATCCTGCAATAAGTAAACCTTTTACAAGTTGTTTAAAACAGTTTTTTCTAAACACATTTGATCACCACATGCCCAGCCCACCTCATCCCTTTTAAAGTGATTGGGGAGGGGACGGGGTCCTCTGTTGGGTTCTTCCTCAGGCTGCCCAGGGCAGCCCCAGGTGCAGGTGTCTGTGGATCACAGTTTCCACTTCCTCCAGAGCCACCTTGGATCCTTCAGGCTCTGCTGGGCATCTCTTTTCTCTAGTGGTCCTCTGCAGCTGAGGGCCGCTCTGGCCTGGAGGAAGGGGTTTTGGAATCTCATTCACACTTAGAGGTTAGCAACTCAGGATTGCCCCTTCAGACTGATTTTTAAAAGCTTTGGAAATGAGAGGCTAAGAGAACATATAGGACGCAGAGGGAGTGCTCTGTAGGGGAGACTGAAGGACCGTGGCCCCTATCTAGGGAGGATGACTCTATGTGGGGTGATCAGGCCCCAGCCCTGCCTCTCAATCGGCTCTGTCTAGGAAGGACCTGCTTGTGTGTCACTCTCAGTGAGAGACGCCTTGACAGTACTCTGACCACGCCTTGTCGAGAGCTGATGCAGGGAGAGGGGAACTGCAGGCTGGTATTGCTGTGGGGTGTGCCCAGCACCCAGGACCCTCTGTCCAGCACTCAGGATCCTCCCCAGCGCTGCTTCTTCAGAGCTCACGGCACAGAGCTCTGGCACCTCCACTCGGCCCTGGATGGGGGCTCCCATGCTGGCGCCTGGGGTCTTGAAGGGCTTGCAACGGAGAAAAAGGAACGATGGCCTCTCCTCACTTCTGCTTCCTCGTGGCTCCCTTGGCCACGAGGTGATGCTGAGAGGTGGAGGTTGAGGAAGCACTGGACTCATGGGAAGCTGGAGGGATGCACTTGGAAGGGGTTAGGACCAGGGAGATGCGAGGGGAAAGAGCTCGGCTGCCCCTCTGCGCCTTCTGCACCTGCTCTGAGCACCTTCACCTGCCCTCTGGCTCCCAGGGGCTGCAGTCCCGGGTGGAGTGGGCGGGAGTCAGGACATGGGAGCAGTGAGAAGCTGGGTGTTTCCTCCCGGGCCCCTCACCGCAGGCTGGCTGTGACCCTCCCTCCACATGGCCACCCCCTCCAGGTTCTGGTGACAGCTCCCTCCTCTGCCCCTCCAGCCTCAGGGCTATTCCAGTAGCTGAGCCTTCTGTTGCCAGCTTTAGGTCCCTTGTACAGCCCTTCTCTGGTCTCTTCATATCCTGTGCTCAGGTGTGTAAATTGTCCTCCACCAATGTTTTTTTTTTTTTTTTAATTGAGGAAAGAACACTTAACACGAGATCTGCCCTCTTAACAGATTTCTAGTGTGATACCGTATTGTTACCTAGACACACACTGCACAGGAGACCTCTAGAATTTACTCATCTTGCCTGAAATTTTATGCCTGTGTCAATACCTCTTCATTTCCCTTTCCCTAGTCCCTGGCAGCCACCTTTTTATTCTCTGCTTCTGTGAGTTTGACTAGTTTAAACCCGTTGTAGAAGTGAATTCTGCCAAATTTGATTCTTCCCTATTATCATGTGTGGCAGCATCTCCTTTTTAAAGGCTGAATAATATTCTTTCATATGCACAAACCACATTTTGTCTATACATTCCCTCATTTGTGGGTATTTTTCTTGGCTGTCGTGAATAATGCTGCATTGAACCTGGGAGTGCAGACATCTCTTTGTGACACTGATTGTGATTCGTTTGGTTTTATACCTAGAACTAGAACCTTGTGAGGAACCTCCATACTGTTTTTCACAGTGGCTGTACCAATTTACATTCCTATTAAGAGAGCGCAAGGATTTCAATTTCTCTACCTCCTTGCCCACATTTGTTATCTTTTGTCTTTTTTTTTTTTTTGATAGTAGCCATTGTAACAGGTGTAGAATGATAGCTCACTGTGGTTTGAATTGTATTTCCCTGGTGATTAGTGATGTTGAGCACCTTCTGTGTACCTGTTGATCATTGAAATGTCTTCTTTGGAGAAAGGTCCATTCAAACCCCTTTTCCATTTTTAATCAGGTTATTGTATTATATGCCACTAAACTAGACTGTCATTTTTTAAAGCCTTGGTTACCTGTTTGAGTGTCCTGTGTCCTGCTGAGACCCTGACATGTGGTTAGGAGGGTCAACCAGCTCAGAAGGCAGAGCATGAGGCTGCAGGAGGGGCCTATGCCCAGGCTCCCCACCCAGTTCCAGCTGTGGCTTCCCTGGTGGGGGGGGGCTGTGAGTGTGAGCTGGAATGCGGCGTTGGTAGGGGGTTTGAGCTCCTTCCCAGGTGAGGCTGTAGGCTTCCTCTTTGCCTTCCAGGTAACCCCTCTGCATCTTTTGTTGTAGGAAAACCTGTTTGGACTGGAAGCCCATATTCTGGGCACACGTATTGGGTGCCCAGATGGTCCTGAATTTACAAAAGCCCACCACACTGACAGGACCTGCAGACACATGGATAAATATTTTGCCTTTCTTCTTAGGCAATATTTGAGTCTTTTAAATTTAATTGCTGTCAAAGGCAGGATGCTTACCGCCCCTGAGGCAGAGCGAATAGTGTGGGCCCCCAGCCGGGCTGCCGTTGCTGCTCCCCTGGCCCCTGGCGTTCCCTGCATTACCCCTTCTTCTGCTTCTTGCTCTGGCCCAGTCCAGTGGCCTCTGCCCTCATTGGCTGGGAGGGCTTTGAGTGCAAGAGGCTAAAGGATCTGTCTGCAGCTCACCCGGAACCTGTGGCAACTTGTTAAGTGTGTTGAGGTTGAGAGCAAAAAAACCAGGTACTTTTCTCAGACACGATTGACAGGCATCCTAGAGGCTATTGAGAGTGGAATCCAGTTTTGTACTCCAAAGATAGGTCCAGGGACTGTTTTGTTCCATCCTGAAATCATTGCACAGAGGGCTGATGCTAGTTTGTATGGCATTTTTAAAAAAATTATATAAGGCAGCCCTTCTCCCAAAAGCAGCCTCCCACACCCCACCATAGTGTAAGGCTTGGCAAGCAGAGCAGTGCTAAATTTCAGCACCCAATCATCCCCAGGAGGGGCCCTTGTGCAGGGTACAACATGCCCAACTTACATGTCCAAGGCAGTTGCTGATGTATTTTTGTTACTATTTCTACTCTTTATGTCTTCCTCTTCTTTTTCTTTTCTACACTCTCCTCCCCCCACCCCCCACACCAGACCATTGCCCTTGGATTACATTTGCCATGTACATGAGACACTATCCTGTGATCATACGTGGTTTTCTTCTACCTCAGTGTGATTGTTAAGTCAGCCAGGGTAGAGGTCTTTGCTACAGTCTCCTAGAGACCTGCGGCAATCACCTCCTCTTATTCACTACGTCCTAGCTGGCCTCGGTTATTTTAAATCCTTGTGTGTAATGAAAGCAGGTGGATTCTTTGCCCATGGCGGTCTTGGCCAAGGGCACCTCATATTTTTCAAGCCTTTCTTCCAAGCACCTGGTGTTGTGTTTACCTTGTGCTGGAAGAAAAGAAGAATGAATAAGACAACATCCCTGCTCTTGAGAAACTCACAATGGAGTAGGGGAGCGAAGTGCATAGACGGATAAATCACAGCCCCTCCGTGTGTCCCCTGCAGAGGGGGAAGCTCAGGGAGCAAGGAGGAGAAGGGAGCAGCCCCAGGTGCGTGCTGCTGTTGGACGCTCCCAGGTGCCCATGAGGAGCTGCCCAGGAGCCGCCTTATAGGAGGTGCACATGAGGACAAGACCAAACACCAGTGTTCAGCGGAAGGCAGGCAGGGAGGACAGGTGAGGTGGCAGGATGGGTCACATCACAGGTGGTGGGAAGGTTTTTCCAGATGGATCCTAGGGTGTGTGGAGGTTGGGGCCCAAGGGGAGGCTGGGGCTTTATGCCTGAGGAGTGTGGGGTTCATCCGTTGAGCCTTTGAGCAGGGAATGGCGTGGTTGCATTTCCTTTGTGGAATACACTTCGAGTGGGAGGCTGGCCTCGTGGCGGCATTGAATCTGCCTGACCCTCTACTTTCTCACTTGTAAAATAGAGATGATGTAATAGGAACACCTGGGTCATCCAGTGGATTAAATAAGCATCCCTAACAGAGCACCCTGATGGTGGGACAAGTGCAGAACATGCGAATGGCTTCCAGGTGTGATAGAAATGCTGGTTCCTTTGGCTCTCAGGGGGCCTGGGCCAGGTGACCCTGTGTGTACCATGACATGTGTAAAGTTGGAAACCAGTGGTCTATAGAGCGGTTGGCAAGTCTCTCCTCCTAGTGAATTTCCAGCCAATGTGGTTGGTTGGTGGGATAGGTCGTTGTAGTCAAGCATTGCTTAGCGATGGGAATGTATTCTGAGAAATCTGTCATTAAACAATTTTGTCCTTGTGTGAACATCTTAGAGTATACTAGCAAACTAAGATGGCTGTGGCATTAAAAGGTGATGTAATATATATATATATATATATATATATATATATATATATATATATATATATATATGTATATATATATGACAGCAGAATGAGATACATTCTTATTACCCACATAGAGCACAAGTTTTCATATCTCTGGTTGTCTACATAGTATATTCTAGGTGATGTTATCTTAAGAGACTACCATCCTATATGCACCTGGCTTTGACTGAAATGTTATGCCACATGTGGCTATACCAGGACAACTACTATGTGGAAGTGAGAACAGAGGAGAGACTAGACTCTGAAGTACAACAGACAGAATTTGAGACCAGTTGATGTCTCCAAAGGAAGCAGAGGCAGAACGGAGGAGGAGGAGATGTGGGGTCGACACAGTAGTCTGGATGGAGGTGATGCTATTAATGGAAATTGCTGTGAATTTGGAGTGTGCAGGTTTGAGGTGTGGATCTGAGTAGAGGAAGTAGGGACTGGTGGACACCTGTTGCAGAAGTTTAGCAAGTCAAGGAAGGAGGATGGAGGGACGCAGGTGTGACAAGGTGTGTACAGGAGAAATACCAGAGCACATAAGAGGCTGCAGGAGTTTGTGGGCTAAGGGGACAGAGACAGAGGGTTGAGAAACTGGACATAAGCAAGAGAGTGCAAACTACTTTCTAGAACTTTATCTCTTTGGATAGTGTCTGTCCTATTAGAGGAATGTCTGCCAATAACTGGCAAGTGGGCAGTTGTCCAGCTATGATTTACAATAAGGCATCGGTTGCACGAGGTACTGTCTAAATTATTGCACCCCACCAATTGCCAGTTTCCTTGCTGACAGTGGGCCAGGGGGTCAAACAATTCAATCAGGTGCCACCGGTTATAAATTGAAAATCAGTGGGGTGCAAAATGGATTACCATCAAAATCCATTCAGGTGCAAAACCAAATTTCAAAACCCCTAACCTTTAAAAACCACTCCTTTCCTGATTCTTCACAATGCCCTGACATTGAGTTTTAATATCCTTCAGATAAACAAACGTCAATAGAAATGCTTGCAGGAGACCAAAAGTAACAAGGGAAAACCTCCCAGTTGGGCTTTCCTTTTGGAATTTGCAAACATGGTGGATTTTTGAATGAATGCATTGACAGTTCTTTAGATTCCCTGAAGTCCAAGTTCTAAAACCTCAGCATGCAACAGAATTGTCTGGAGGGCTTAAAAAGATTAATCCAGGTTTTACTTGGAGTTTCTGATGCAGTAGATTTGGGGTTGGGTCTGAGAAGCTGCATTTTTAGAGGCTCTTAGAGGATGCTACTGCTACTGGACCTGGGACCACATTTTGCGAATCTCTGCCCTAGCGATATGGGAACATCTTGATCATTTGACCAGCAAAGCATGCTTTGGTTCATAACCATTTGTCAGAAAGTGGACCAGATGTTGAGTCTAAGGGCCCATAGATTTGTTCAAGAAACCTGAGAAAGGACTGATTCCAAGAGATACAGATTGATTTGAGTGCTTTGTGGTCAGAGGTGAGGTTGAAAAGGAAGGAGGTAGAAAAGGGGAGAAGCCCCCTTAGCTCACTGTTCCAGAAGATTGTGTACCAACAGCACAAATAACACCACTGAGGCAGAAGCCTGGTCCCTGTGTGGAAACTGTTCCTGGCTTTCAGTGCTGATCTTCCTCTTTGGAAGGAAAGAGTTTGGTTAGACCAACCTTCCTCTGGGTGTTGTTTTTTAACAACTAGCTTCGAGCAGCCTATTGTCTGGCTCTTCCACCTCTGCTTTGACCCCAGAGATACATTTTTCTGTCTAAATCAATGCTATTTGATTGTTGTTCCACTCTCTTGCTGTTTTTGAGTCCAGTTATCACTTCGTATAGACTCCTGGTATCATGGGGTACAATATAAAACAAATCTCTTTCTCTAGGATGGAAAAAAAAATGGATCCCAGAACTGCTCCGGAAGTGGTTGCTACCTCATTAACATTTGGCTTCTCTCTTTTCCAGGAGAAATTGAGCGCTGCACGTACATCAAGTACCACTATTCCTCAGCAACCATCCCCAGGAACCTCACTTTCAACATCACCAAGACCATCCGTCAGGACGAGTGGCATGCCCTGCGTAAGTACACCTGTGTCTTTGCCTGTGACTGTGCTGTGAGGTCACTTTTGGAGGGATTAAAAGACTGGAGGCACCTCCTTCTGGGATCTGTGGATAGTCTCAGGTCATTGTGGGGGTCCTTACGTGCTGATATCTAGAGGTCAAAATTGCCTCAATTGGTTTTGATTGCATTTGAAATTTGGGGGGTTTGTTTCTAAAATTAAGAAATAAACCAAACCAAACCAAAAGCAAATCACTAGCAGTTAGACGGTGTCCTTATGTCCCTGTCCTGGTAGGCATCTAGGATCTCACCTACCTGACTGAACATGCTCTTGGGATTTCACTCCAGCATGTCTCCACGTTGCTTGGAACATCATTGTGGCAACCTGCTAGTCCCTCGAGTCATCATTTGTAAAGAGTGAGAGTGGCTAGTGGATGCGGGGATTTGCACCTGGGTAGGGTCACTGAGAGGTAGGACCTGGCCTCATAAATTTCTGTCACATCCCTATTTTGAATGATAGACATTGGGCCTGGCTCACCTGTGATTGCTCAGCATAGGTCAGATTATCCGTGTCCATTGGTTGGGGAATTTCTTGGCCAGAGATACCCAGAGACTTAAATTATAGCAAGAGGCTGACGGCTGACTTAATAAGTAAACAGAGCTAGTTGGCTATTTTTACTCTTCTGCTCCATGGGGATCTGCTGCCTGTCTGTGGCAGGAGAGCTCTCCCTTGTCGCTGGCACATCTCTTCATGCCAACCCCTTCATCCTGTGAGTAGGCACTGTGCCACCTCTGTTCCATTTGTTAGACATTCCTATTCCATTTTTTTTCTCACCCAAGGCCCTTAACCAAGGTTAAAGTTCAGATTGCATTTTTCATGAGAAGGTTCATTCTTTTATTGTTTCCTTTTATTAAGGATCGCTTAATTGATGAGATTTGAAGAAGGCAGCTCTTCAGGCCAAAGCATCTTTCTTCTCTTTATTGTTGTTTAGGTATCATTTGCGTATGTGTGTGTGGCGGGTGGTGGGGGTAACCAGTGTTTGGTTTAACTTGGGGTTGGAGAGTTGGGAGGAGGGAGAGATAAATAAAGCTGAAACAGAATGATCACTCATTAGTCTCAGGAAAATTGGGTGTCCAGATGATTGTTAGTCAATGCTTCTGGCCTGAAATGACAGAGCAGTGCCAGCAGATGGGACAGCTTTACTGTTGCCCCTATGAGATATAGCTATTAGGAGGGACACTAGCCAGCATGTGGGGACACAGAGCTAATGTTCAAAGAGCATTCGCATGTGCTAGACATTGAGCTAAGCATGCAACATACTTATTTCATTTTAATGTGAGATTTGCCTTAGAAAGTCTAGTAATTAGGGGTGTTAATTTCTTTTTGGAGGTAGACCTGTAAGCACACCCAAATAGAAATAATATAATAGTTGCTTATTTCCCATAATGCATTGGTCTAGTATAGCCACTTAATAGGATCCAAAATGTGATGTTCAAGAGACATAAGATTGTTGATTAACCATCTAAACATAACAGATTATGGTGTTCACAAGAGGATTCAGAATCTCAGAAGGAAGAAGATGTTGACACTGCAGTTTCAATTCAAATGAACTCAGTTTAACCAGAGTTATGGAGTTTCTCTATGTACCAGGCACATAGTGGATAGCCAAGCCACAGGGAGCTCTTTTAAGAAGCTCGAGTCTGGGGGCGGAGAAGTGGGGGGTTGGAGAGAAACATTCACAAAGCAAATAATTACAAGGCAATGAGATAATTACAATATAGTAGAATTGCTTCAAGCAATTAAGATAGTTTGTGGAATTTTTTTTTTCAGCAAGAGGTAGAATTATTTCAGTGTAGATTTCACAAATAAACTTCAAGGGAAACCTGGTAGAACTCTTTTGGCTGTATACACTGGAATTCAAAGAGGTTACCCATGGAGGCATCACTGCGAACATGTCACATGGCATCAGCAAAGACAGAGAGCTTTGTGGGGTCCTCTTTGTCTCTCCAGGGTGCTTATTCTCCAGCTAGAGTGCCGTTGGGTTCTGAAAAGTCTAGTGTGCGGCTTATGCTGCAAATTGAGGTGCTAACATCTATTTTTAACTGATAAAAGCTATGTCAACCATTGATACATGTCAAGGTCTCCGGCACATGGTGCCGGGTGAAGTCCATGCTCCCCTTTGGTGAGGGATTCATCTGCTTCTTTGACAAAGTTGCCCAACAGGTTGTTAACCAGGCAGAGAACATTTGCTGTGTTTGACATTGATAATAGCTATTTTTAGCCAGAGGGCAGGTGAGCATCTGTCACAATTGAAGTTGGTACCAAGCATAATTAGGAATGCTCGTATGATAGCGAAGCTCAGTGTGCATCCATGTTAGAATTCAAAGGTCAAGCAGTGATGACATGAGGTGGGAAATGGGCACAGAAGCTGTCTTTGAAATAAAGTGGAAGCAATTAAAAATTAGCAAACTCCTATGGTCAAGTATTGAAGATGAAAAGAAAACTGATTTCTTTACCTGTTTTGAGAGTCCTGTGCTCTTTAAGTGGGATCAAATAAATTCATTTGATACCAGGTTGGTAATATCTTACATTCTGTAATTTTTCTCAGTAGATAATGTTTGCCCAAGGAAGGAGATTTGAGGGTTGTTGGTTTTTTGTTTGTTTTCTTGTGAAACAACTTCTATATGGCAAATGTTTGGACTTTGGTTAACCTTGGTTGCATAATTTTTTATCAGGAATTTGCATATAGTCTGACCACTATTGTAGGAAAAAAACATTTTTAGATAGGAAAAAGCACATTTGGTTTTGAACTATGTTAAAATTGTTGAAAAGTTTACCCCACCACTTGCAGTCTCAACTGCTGCATTCAATCACCTCATGCTCAGGTGAAGACAAGGTGAGAGAATAAAATTATCTGTAGGCCACTAGGCTTACAAATCCAAGTGTGAAGAATTAAACCCATGGGAACTAAAGGTCTGAGGATCAGAGCTGTGTACCTGTTGAGAAGGGTGGGGGGGGGAGGGAGTGGTCTTTGTGTCCGAGGTTCAGGTGCTGAGTTCTCTGGGTGAGCTGGTGACCAGGGGTTCTGACCCTGGCTGGGACGGGGATTGCTGCTGAGGTACCATGGGGGCCTGTTTGTCCTTCCTCCCTGGGGGAAGCAGAGTGTCCAGATGTGAGAACCATGTCCTCACCCGCCCAGGCCTGGCTGTTCACTGCTGCCCTCCGTTAGTCCTGGTGACACAGGTGTGCAGCAGGGATGGGTGGGTGCCTCTGTGGGGGGCTGCAGGTGCTCTGATCTCCTTGCCCAGATCTTCCTAACATCTCCAGGGCCAGAGCAGGACAGGAGAGTATCATTGGCCAGTTAGGAGGGGACAGGAAGCCTCAGGAGGTGAACTTGGCAGACACCATACTTTGGCTGGGTTGTTGGTTTAGTGCTTTGAATGAGGAAGACTGGTCACCAGGGCAGGGCAGCTGGCTGGCCCTGCAGTGGCAGTGGCACTGCTTCTCCTCTCACTAGCTGTGTCCCCACAGGCTTCTCATAACCTATGGCTCAGTTTGAGGTAGCAGCCCTTGTTTGGAGAATTCTATGTCCTCGAGCAACCCCAAGAGCCCTGGATGGCATTCCAAGTGGCTCTGCCTTTGTTCAGGAAGCTGCCACAGCATCCTTTGGCCTGGACACTGGATCAGTGACAGGGCAAGTGGGAGAGGGGAGCCTGGGTGGCCTGTGACAGGGACTGAGCAGCTGTGGTGGGCTGACAGGGCCACTGCAACAGAGCCTGTCTGAGGCCGCAGGGCATACACCTGCTCTCAGGTGTGAGGAGGGTGGCTCTTCCTGCCCTGATCTGATCCGCTTGGCAGGGACCCAGAGGGCAGCTGTAACTAAGGACCCCCGGTCAGAGCCCTGGACTCAGTCACCATGCTGTGAGCTCAGGGTTCTCACCCTGCCTGGTGAGGGCAAGGTGGAGGTTTTAGCCCACAGCTGATTGTCCCTGGCCGTGAGAATCCAGAAGCTGGGGCTCCACTTTTCTGCGGCCAGAGCTTCTCCCTTATCTTTTGAGAAGCTGCAAATAAAGGATGCTGGAAGTTCTTGTTTTTTTTTTTTTTTTTAAGTCTCCATCTGTCAGAATTGAGGGTTCAACGAATTAGATTGGGTGGTCACAGGGCACCTTTCCAGCTGGCCTGGGGACGGAGGGAAGGAGCGGGAGAGAGAGGTGTGCTTTCCTCTCATGACTTCCCTGGTCCCAGCCTGCAGCCACACCCAGCCCCGGCTCACAGGGCAGACCTGCAGTGGTGCCTCAGGTGTGCCCAGCAGGAAACAGAACCAAGCAGAGCAGGTGCCTCCATCTACAGCAAGGGAGTGGAGAGTCCTGCCCCTTTGTGCTGTTACCAGTGGGGCAGAGGATGTCAGTACCAAGGAGCCATCTTGAAGCTGGGTTAAAGGAGCATGGGAAAGTCTAGCTTGGCCAGAAGAAGGAGGAGCAGAAATTGGAGGGGGGTGGGTGGGGGGTGGAAGTGGAGACTTTGTGGATGACCAAGCACATTTGAGTGGACCCACCACTAAGAGGGATAAGAAATCACAATCCAGAACCATCTTGCCTGCTTAGACACCTGAGTGACTTCTCAGCTCCCCGAAGTTTTTCATCTCTCACTCTTGCCTGCAGGTTAGCTCTGTCTTGAGGGCCCAGCACCCACCCAGGCTGGTGTGTGGTAAGAAGCCTGCACATTTGGCCTCCCCAGTGCAGATGGTGGGGCAGACTCTTATCCTGCTTGGCCAAACCCTAATCATTCCCTTAATCTGTCCTCTCCTATGTCCATTTCCTTATCCTTTCCTTTTTTTCAGAGTTAAAGGGTCTTGCCCTGAACCCCAGTCTCTCTCTAGCTTCCCTAGATCCTGCCCATCCCTTGGGCCCCTGGGGCTCCTTGTCCTACCCCACGGGCATCAGTCTGTGGCCTTGTGGTTTTGTTGTTTCTTTGCCTAATAGCACACCCTTTCCTTTCCCAGGGAACTAACTCAGCAGCCCCTAGCCTGTGCAGCTCATGTAAGGCTGGCTGTTCTCTGGACTCTTTCCATTCAGACCTTTCCCCTCAGCACAGAGTAGTCTTGATTCCTGTCCCTTTTGTCCTTGCCATCCTGGTTATAAGATGAATGTTGTAGACCAAAGGACTTGGGATGAAACCACCAGTAATAATGACATGGCAAACCTCATTTTTGTTCACATTGGCTGTAATCTTCCTGGAACTAGGAGGGTGACTTGGTATTTCCTCCGGGAGCCCAGTCTGCATTGTTATGGTTCATTTGCAGATAATGTAAACAGGCCAGGGAGGAAGGGGCTGCCCAGCAATCCCATCACAACCTCAGAGGAGCCTGAGGATGAGGACTCAGAATCTAAGCCTGATCTTTGGGCTTCCATCTATTTTTTTTTCTTTCTGTTTTTGGCTGATGTTATGTAAAACAGCCTAATGAGGTAAACATTTCAGACATTAGGAGCTTAGGTCCCCTGCAGCGTCAGCCATTTTCCTTTTTCTGCTTCTGCTCTAAGCCCAGCCAGTGTGAGGCTCTCACTGTGTGCAATCTGTTATGAGCTGCCTCTTGCTTGCAAGACTGGCATCCATGGGGGTCAACAGTAGCAAGAAACCATCCCTAGAACTGGGAAAGCTTGGTAGCCCAGAAACTTCACCAACACAGCATTGCCATATGTTGCCCAGTAACCAAAAGTCTTGCCTTTTTGCAAACCGTCCCACATCTCTCTGCTTTAGCTCCTATGGGGAACATTGTAAACCTTTGGGACACCCCAATCCGCAGCCCAGAGCTGCCTTGTGCCTGTCCTTCCAGAGCTCACTTGGTGTTCCTGCAGCAAGCCGGCAGAGAATACAAACCCCTTGATGTGATATGGTACCTGGACCTGCCACCTTTGCTGCAGTGACTCTGGCAGGGACATTTCATTTTCTGTGCATCTTTCCGTCCTCCCCAAACTTCCCTCTGTTTTGTCCAACTCCCTCAGTTCTGCTAGTGAATAGGTTCACTAGTTTGATGAACCTTTTGAGCTAAGGTGTTCACAGCTGATCCTTCTCTGGGTAGCATTTTTTGTTTTTGTTTTTTGGGAGCTATGTCCAAAGAAATGATGGGGAGGTAATTGATTCACAGAGTATAGAGATAGCTTAAAATCATGAACATGCATGCAGCTGTTGATTCCAGCACTTAGATAGCTGGCCTAGCTGGGGTCAATGATGAAAATGGAGTGGGCAACAGGGAGAGTTTATTTTTGAGAAGGCCTTAGGGGCAGGGAAGGGAGGAGGATTAGAGTAGGGGTGAGGTGAAATATGGTGCAATCTTTTGTATTAAAGACATTCATGTACTGAAAAAATATCTGAGAACTATGTGCTAGGGTAATTGCGCTCTTCAAGCCACAATTCATCTGAATGTGCAGGTCCAATTTTGTGCTGGGAATTAGTTGGAAGTCTCGCCTAGAGGCATTCTCTCAGTTTCTGCAGATTGGAAGTTGTTTTCTTCTGGCTGAGCATACTGATCTTGATGCCACCACGGAGAATTGGGAACAACCTGACTGGCCTCCTTCATCCATTTGTTCATTTATTCATTCGATATTCACGGAGTGTCTGTTTTGTGAAAACCCCCATGTTAGGTGCTGGAGGGGATATTAAAAGGTATTCTGCTTTCCAAATTGGATGATATATTTCTAGGTGCCAACCAAGCAAGGGATCAAACTGGTTGTTGCTTAATGTTTATTGACTACCTAGAGAGAACAGCTAATGCTGCCAACTTGTACACATCACGGGTCCCAACTTCCATACTTAAATCATCAAGGATGCATTAAGGGGGAAATAAAAACAAATGATAACACTAAACTGCCATATCACAGAGACATGCTCTGTTTTCTAGAATAAGGAAAAAGTGGGGATGTTCTGGGGGGCTGCCTATCTTGACCCTCTAGGGGAACTGTCCAAGCCCTAGGTGCTGAAAAGGAAGCTCAAAATGGCAGATGATTCTTCTTTCCAGTAGTTCAGACAATCCAGAGCTTGGCATCCAGGCAAACTGCTTCAGGGAAGAGGAGGAGCAAGACCAGGAGCTGAGTGTTCCAGTAGGCAAGGACAGCTCATGGGCTAGGTGAGATATGGGTGTCTGGGTAGATATCAAGGCAGTGGGGCAGCAGGTAAGAGGATAGTAGGTGCTACTTTGGGATTCAGGAATTTATGGTACAATTCACAGGGAGGAAGGTTGGCCAAAGGAAGGAAGAAATATGGAGTATCATGGAGGGGGAATGAGAAACAGAGAACAGAGGCTAAGAGAGAAGCCCCATTATGCGAATGGAAGCACACAGGGCAGGAGTACTAGGCCAAGAACAAGGTGGGATGTCATTTGTTTATGGTCCAAGTATCCCTCCAAAGTTGGATTCAGGATGGTCCTGGGCTTTGGGGTGGGGGTTATCAATATGGGAGGGACTATGGAGAGGAAGAGGGAGAGCAGCTGGGAAGCAGGATGGTGTAACAGAAGAAGTAGCCAAGTTCTACGTTGTGTAGTAAAGGTCTTACGAGCATCAAGACCAGGGCTATCTAACTGTGGTCCATGGCCTAGTAGCCAGTATCATCTGGAAATTGTTAGGAATGCAAATTCTAAGGTCCCTGTCCAAACATACTGAATCAACATCTCTACTGGGGGGGCCCAGGAGCCTGTGCAATTCTTAACCCATTAACGTTTGAGAACCCTTGATGTAGAGGGCATTGATGTGGACTGTTGTGGTCAAAGAAGGCTCAGGGCAGGAGAGAGCTTGGATAGACTTTGGGTGAGAACCAGGAGATGGAATATTGCATTTAATACAACCTCCTACACAGAAGCAGAGCTTTTATTTGTTAATTGTTTCTATTTAGTTATAGTTTTGGAAATTCAACTTTCATCCACATTTCTTCTTGTTAGTTGAATAAAACAG
The DNA here is from genome assembly GCF_964194105.1 of Spermophilus citellus. Classification (NCBI taxonomy): domain Eukaryota; kingdom Metazoa; phylum Chordata; class Mammalia; order Rodentia; family Sciuridae; genus Spermophilus; species Spermophilus citellus. The sequence continues at coordinate 218,244,262 of NC_138184.1, forward strand.
CATGGAAGTAGTGAGGTGAATTTTCTTTTTTTGTGTTGTGTGTTTTAACCAACGGCATTGTCCTGATACATAGCTTCAAATCTCTATCTTCTGTCTCCAATGTATTCATTCACTCAGAAACAGGCTTCAAGCTCCACAGAGGTCAGGGGACATTGGATTGAGTTTCAGCTCTTTTTTCTAGGTGTATATCTTGGTCAAACTGCTTAAGTGTTTTGAACCCAGTACACTCATTTGAGAAATGGAGGTCACAATACCTGTCTTGGGAGTGATTATAAAGTTTAAATGGAATAAAATAATTCCTGAAAAATTCTTGGTAACTCCTCAAAGTTTTGAGCCAACCAACATTGGTGCTAAAATATGCAATGCACGGGATCTGGGGGCAATGTCTATGAATTGACTCTTCATTGACTCAGGGACTTTCCTGTTCCTTTGTACAGCCCATGCAGGTGAGTTGGGCTTGTATATGACTGTGTGTGTTGGTGGGCCTATTGTGGGTTTGCTGTCTGCACAGGTGTATGTGATGGGAGCTTGCATCAGGTGTTTATGGTGTAGGAGTAGAAAGTAGCTGAGAGTGTTATTTGCTGGCAACAATGTGGCATATTGTGAAAGGAGTTTCAGAGCAGAAAATCATCAGTGTTTGAGATCCTCAGTGGGATAGCAGCCGCAGAAGCAGCCCTCTAATTTATCAGTTATGTCCAATAAGAACACTGTTTAGACAATAACAGGAGTCTCTAAAAGAAGATTTATGTACTCAGTGTCTAAAATGTAACATTTCAGAGCTTTGAAGACAAATACAATGTGAATGCATTTGTACTGAGAGTGTTGAGGGAAGTGGCGGAAGATCTCTCCTAACTGTTATAGCCCAGCCCTGCCTTTTAGGAAGCCTGTGGTCTCTAATATGTACTACGAAAAGATCCTCTTCAGTCTAGAAGTAAAAAACACAACCCAAAGATGGGTCCTGGGAGAATGTAGGGGGCATATAGCAAGCAGGGTCCAGGCAGGGGAAAGCGGCTGCTGTTGGGGTAGGCAGTGGCAGTGGGTTACATATCGGAGGAAAGGGGATGCCTTCTTTTCACCTCCCATCAGGGGTCCCTGGGCTGCTGCTGGTTGTGGTCATGGATTCTGCCCATTTTGTGATGCTCAGTTAGAAGAACCAAGCATTGCAGAAAGATGGGTTTCCCTAAAGGATGCTTATGAGCTACCCACTGGGGGAGAGGAAGGCTACAGCTCTGCCTGCACAGGACCCCTCTGCATTCAGGGCAGGACCTGAGTGCTATTGGGACTGCTGCAGCCATAATCATGTGGGAGAGAAGGAAATTAAGTCCTTGTTCTAAGGAAGCAAGGTGAATCTGAAGTGCAGATCCACAGAGGGGCAGGAGGTGCAAACCAGATCCAAAGTGAATGAAGGTCAGGGGAGTGTGTGGTGTCACCTGGAGGGACCATGAAACACTGCTGAGGCTGCAGACTCGGCTGTTGCCCATCAAGTCACCATGACTGACAGTGCTGGCTTTTAGGAGAAGAGGTTTCTCTGCTCATGAATGAGAAGAACAGCTGCTTGAGTTTTCAGTGTGAAAATTTATTGGCACCATCTTAGTGATGGAGTTACCAGGTGGGGCTCAAGTGTTGGGGACATATCATAGGTGCCTCCATGGATCTTTCTGGGCGCTGATATTCTTCTTGGGCTTTAGGACTGATGTTCTTTGCTATTCTCACTCTTTATCTTTCCCTGATGTTAAACTCTGTTGAGCTTGGAGGGCATAGTAAGCCAAGAGATCTTCATTGTTCTGTGTAATTCTGACTATCTGATGTATTTCTCCATGGGATTTTGCCTAGGATTCTGGGGAGAGCTTGAGACACCGAAACCTTAGTGGCACTTGCTTCAATCTCCATGCATATATAACAGAGGAGCCTTCCATGAAAGGACAGGACACATTTCAAAAATATTTAGATTTGTTTCAACTCAATGTTCCAGTTAGCACTGACCAATAGAAGTTCCTGTTATGATAAAAACCTGCACTGTCCAACATGGTGGCTACAAGACACAGGTGGCTTTTGAGCACTTAAAATATGACTACTTCAATAAAAAAATTGAATCTCAAATTTTATATACTATAAGTTAAGTTAAATTTAAATAGTCACACATGACCAGTGACTACTATATTAAACAATTCTAAACAACCAATCTTTCTATTTCTTATATAGATTTGGCTTCCAAATTACAAACTCTTTATTCTTGAACATGTGTACATTAAAATACAACCTTATAGATTATCCATACACTTGGGCCATCTTTAGGGGCACAGATGTGCACAATTCTTTAGATCTTCCGGATATTTGCTTGCACCAACCAGAGCCACCTTGGGTGTTAGTAGGCTATTTTGGTAATTTGGTCCTGTGCAGGTAAGGAAAGACAGCAGGAAGAAGTTCTCATCATCTACCAGTAGCTAATCTAACCAGGCTGTTGAAGGCTGGGTTGCTTGGGGACAGCCTCAGGATCTACATTGTAGAAGAGAATGGGAGGGAGCAGCACTTTGCAGGTGGAGAAGCCAGTCTGGGGTGCAGTGCAGTTACACCCCTTGGAGGGCTCTGGTTCAACAGCCACCCTTTAGAGCTTCCAGAGTTAGGCTGAAATGGTGAGGCCCTTATTTCTCCACTTTGGTCACTTCTTGAATGTGGGCCATGAAAGTGGGTGACCTTGGATGTGTGGCTCTCTGTTCTGAGTCATCCCTAAAGGGGTTGGCCACTGGAGGGTCACAGCCTTCCCGGAACCTGAGCAGCAAGTCCTTCCATGAAGTGAGGTTGGGCTATGCACCACGTGCAGGCCTATGCCGGAAGCCAACACGTAGGGAGGTCATTGAGATCAAGAGATCTAGTATAATCTATAAGCTATAGGAGATAGAAATGGAACTAAAATTCAAGCTGTTGTGACTGTAGAATTCATATGTCTTCCCCACCCAGAAATCCCATGTACAACTTGAGGTAGGTCCACTCTCCATCTCTTTTCCCCAAGGATCAGCCTCCTCTTCCAGCCCTCCCCTGCCATAGCTGCTCACCTCCATCCCATCACCTAATGTACAGGAGGAACCCTCCCCTCAGGAGCAGTCAGGCCAGCCACCCTTCCATCCAAGAGCTCTAGTGTTCAAAATAAATGAAAGAAGGCTATTTATTTCCCATTTCTATGTTTTCTTTTCATTTAATTACTGGTATCACAACAGGATTTTTTCTATTGCTTTTCATTGCAAATGTATGGTATTTCATCTACATTATGAGTTAAGTAGGCTTTTGTGGACTAGCCTAAAAACCCAATCATCATTTATAACCCACATGACTTCTCTGGAAATGGGTTCTGAATTCTAAATAAGTGGCTCACAAATGAGGTTTTAGAGTAGAACTCCTTTCAAAGCTGGAAACTTTATATCTTTCTACTTTCTAGGCAATGTGGCCTCTGAATGGACTCACCATTCCCACTCTGCCTACATTTGTTATTCTTAGGTTGGATCCCCCAGATCTGATACCCTCAACCCCCATGGTGAAAGCTGAGTCACCCTGTCTCTTACTGTCAGCCCATAACTAGCTGCTGATACAAAATTAATGAATGTTCCTAATGTGTCTTGTGTAGGCTTGTATGAAATCCCAAAATCCAACCAGAGGACACCAAGCATCTTTGGTACTAGGGATCATTCCGTCTCAGGCCCCAGCCTTAGTTCACATTAGTAAAATGAGACTAATTATGTAACATTTCCCTGAGGTTCTTTGCTGGGGCACCTGGCACCAAATTAGAAATGAGCAGTTAGAGGTGTGCGTGTAAACTTCTGAAGCTGAGAGGGTGCTAAACATGGGTGTGGAGGTGACACATTTGACTGACATTAGCATCTATATTCCATACGCCACCCCATCCCACTGCTTCACTCCTGGAGCTTTGAGATGCTGCCTTGTTGCCAAGGAGACCAGGAAAAGCAATTGTATACAGGTTACCTCTTCTTCAAGGCTCACAGGTACATCCTCCTGGGAAAACAGGTAAAGAAGGAAGAAGGGATCCGTTTAGGCAGTTGTCCAAAAGTGTAATGCTGAAACCAAGTGCCAGCGCTCCCATCCCATCCCTCCGCCATCCATTGCCTTGACTGAATGTCACATGAGCACTACATGCCACTATGCCCCATCCTGATATGCATATGTCATTTTAGCATATACATCTCAAGGCTAATCATCATTTTTATTTTATTATTAAACAAGTCCACTTTTATCATAGTCATTAATGCATAATGCCATCAGTTCCCACCCTCAAGGGGGCTCTTCATTTTTAGGAAGTGAGCAGGGCCCTCTGGCTTATGGGTAAGAGTTGAAATTCAGTTTCTTATTTAGCCTGGCTGAGCTAACAGAAACAGATTCTGAGTGTTTACAGTCCTGGTTAGAGCTTTGTGGTTCTGGTTAGTGAGGGGTTGCCTTTGGTTGTCCTTGCAATGACCTTGCCCTTCATTCCTGGTGTTTTCTGAGGATCTGGGTGTGTATCACATTGGGGATAGGAGTGAGTGAGATGACTGAGCCACAATCTCCTGATTCACAGAGCAGTGACACAAATTCAGGACTTTGAGGACCAATGGCAAAAAACAAACAAACAAAAAAAAAAACAAAAACAAAAAAAAACAAAACCAAGATGTGGAAAAATACAACGCTGACTGGCAGCTTCCAGAGAAGGAAGCAGGAAGACAGGCAGGAATAGTGGCATTTGAAATGGACCTAAATACTTCAGTCATTTACTCAAGTGAAATGTGTTGAGTTCCTGTGATTCACTAGGAACTGTTTTAGGCGGTGAGTGGAAATGTCAACAATCCCTGCCTCATGGAGCTTGTATTCTTGTACAATAATAACTACTACGTACTGAGTGCTGCTATGGTTTAGATATGAGTTGTCCCCAAAAGCTCATGTGTGAGACCATGCAAGAAAATTCAGAGGTGAAATGATTGGGTTATGATAGCCAAATTCAGTACATTCATCCACTGATATGGATTAACTGGGTGGTAACTGTAGGAGAGGTAGGTCACAGGGGCATGCTTTTGGGTTTATTTTTTATTCCTAGTGAGTGGAGCTCTGTCTGTTTCTTGGTTGCCATGTCCTGAGCTGCTTTCCTCCTCCACACTCTTCCACTCTGATGTTCTGTCTCAGGTGCAGAGCAATGGAGTGAGCCATCTATAGACTGAGACCTCTGAATCCATGAGAACCAAATAAAATTTCCTTTTCTAAAATTGTTCTTGTCAGGTCTTTTGGTCACAAAAGTTGAACTAATACAAATGCTTAACATGTGCCTTGGGCTGTTGTAAGTCCTTGACACACATTATTTCACATTAACCACAACGGTGCTACAAGGTACATATTATAACTGTTCGACAGATAGGCAAACTGAGGCTAATAGAGGTTAAATAATTCACGGAAGAACCTCTTGCATGAGAAATAGGACTTTATTTAGGGAATTCATTTCAGCCAGTATGTATGTATGGATGGATGGACAGGTGGAGGGGGCAGAGTCTGGGCTCTGTGAAGACCCGTGGTATTCTAGATGTAAGATAACAGTTCTGGCTTAGACTCACCACAGTGTATATGTGTGACTTGATAGAATAAGGAGGGGTAAGTGTACCTTCCTCCTTATGCTTACAGATGAGTTTCGCAGGAAGCTGAGATCCTGATTGTGTATAAGGGTCGTTTTAAGTGTCTGTGGTTGTTTTCTGGCCTGCTCCTGTGTTGTCCTTATCTCTGGGAACAACACTTATCAGCATTAATGTGGATATGGAATATGGGAAACCCTCTAGAAAGTGAGAACTCCTTGAAGCATAGGGAATACATAACTGTGTTTTGGTTGAGCTTACATTTCTCTTTTCATACACTGAAATAAGGTGTGTGTATTTGTTTATTATTACATTAGAAAGCTATTTCAACCCAGGCATTTAGATATGGTTTGTCCCCTCTAAAATTCTAGTTGAGATTTGGTTGCCATTGTGATGGTGCTGGGAGATGGGGGCCTTTGAGAGAGGATGTTAAGAGGGATTAATGTCTTTCTCTTGGGAGTAGATCAGTTACCACAAGAGTAGGTTGTTAAAAAGTGAGTCCCTTGTGTTTTGTCTCCTTTTCATGAACCCATTGACCCTTCCACTTTTGCCACAACTTGAAGCAGCATGAAATCCTTCATTGGCCTCTAAGTTCTTGGACTATGGGTTAAATAAACCTCTCTTCTTTATAAATTACCCAGTATTAGGTATTCTAGTATAGCAAAGAAAATGGACTAAGATAGGCATCTAGTAAATGCATGAAGCATATGTCATTTTAGCATATACATCTCAAGGCTAATCATCATTTTTAGTTTATTATTAAACAAGTCCACTTTTATCATAGTCATTAATGCATAAAAGTTAGTTTTCATATATGTGTATATGTGCTATATTTAGACATACCAAGTTCAAAGTCCTTACTTCTTTTTCTTTTTGTCTTTCTAATCAAGTCTAAAGTAACAAAATTATTCTTGAGAAAAAAAGTCACCTGTAACAATTCACAAACTCACTAATTATTCACAAACTCAGATTTAAGAAGACATCTTTTCTTCTTTCATTTTTAAAACTGGATTCTCGTCTAGGGGTCATGAGGAGGAGAAATCAATAAGTAGCTATCGCTTACTCTCAGAAGAGGGGTTCCTCTGCCCTGCTGGGTTGGAGTGGTGAATAATTCAATAATGGTCCCAGGCTCCTTTTTCCCTTCTTGAGGTTGAGCTTATTAAAATTGCATGGGCCAAGGATGCTCGTGAGGAAACGGTAGGTATGCTCCATATCGGCTGTGAGAGCCTCCAGCACATCTTGGAACAACCTCAGCACTCTGCTCTGGGGCCACTGAGCTGCCAGGGGTGGGGAATGACCAATGTGCGAAGGAGAGCCGTGGAGGAGCAGCCGGCTGTCTCCTCTAAGTGCGGTCTCCTCCACTCCCCAGCTTCCGGCGTCCATCCTGGAGTTCAGGGAGATGGAAGGCTGCCCCCATGCTCACTATTGATCAACTTAGTCATCACTGTGGGCCTCATCATTAAGTATTTATGGTTAACTGAGTGAAAGGTAAGTGCTGAACAGATGGGGCACCCTTTTTAGAAGCTTTCCAAGACCATCTAATTCATTTCCCTCAGTGGGATGGAGTCTCCAGAGAAAGAATCTAAGAGTCAATTGATTACAGTCACTACTGCCTTTTTTTTTTTATTTTTTGAGAAAAATTTTTATTATACACTTAGAGATTGTTTTTTGAAAAATGCCTTAGTTCTTCTGAAACATTTTCATTTTTTTCAAAATATTGTTTCAAGATCCAACTAGAATTCAAGTTGGAGCCGAAAATGGTGGAACCAAGTAAGACTTAGAGTCCCATAGACTCAGACCAAGTTTATTTACAAGTTGCCAAGAGGGACATCATTACTCTAGGTACATGTATGATTGCACATATGGTGCGACGCTACATCATGTACAACCAGAGACATGAAAAGTTGTGCTGCAGTTGTGTACAATGAATCAAAATGCATTCTGCTGTCATATGTACCTAATTAGAATAAGTAAATAAATAAGTTTTAAAAAGAGAGATTGAAACCTAACAGTAAATCCAGTTAATTTTGAGATGAGGAAAGAAATTTGAAACAGACATCAGCAAGTGCTACTCTGGACAGCAAGCATTTGCCCATCGTCTGAACTCTTCAAGCCTCTGGTCTCAGTCCCTCTCTAAAACCACCCACCCCAATCCCAGTTCCATGGAGCAGGGGAGACATCTGCTTTTCTTCCTCATTATATTAACATTTACCCCTCTTTTTATATTATCTCTTCTTTTTCATCAGCCTATTTTATTTGTCCTGCTTATTAAGAGAAACCATAATTATTATAGAAAAATCTGACAGAAAAGCACAAAAGAACAGGGAAAAAGTCACCTAACTAGTCACCATCAATAGATAAATGACCTAGTGGAGTCAATAGAAAATGACCTAGTGCATTTTTCCCCACAGTATAAATAATTCTTTACATATGATTTGGTGTCCCAAGTTTTGTTTATAATGATATGATAAACATTTCCCCTGTCATCAAAGCTCTTAATAAACTATTTTAATGGTTTCATATTATTCTACCAAATGGATACACATAATTCAATTAACCTTTCCTTTCAACTTAAATATTTATATTAGCTAGTTCTGAGTTATTATAATATTATAGTGATAATTCTTGTACATAAATCTTTTATGATATTTCTGACAATTTTCTTAGGATAAATACCCAGAATAGGAACAACTCATTCAAAAGATATAAACATTCATTTTATTTTTATTTTTTTTATTTTTTTTTATTGATTGTTCAAAACATTACAGAGCTCATGATATATCGTCTTTCATACATTAGACTCAATTGGGTTTTGAACTCCCATTTTTACCCCCAGATACAGATTGCAGAATCACAACTGTTACATACTCACAATATTACATAATGGCATATTAGTGACTGTTGTATTCTGCTACCTTTCCTATCCCCTAGTATCCCCCCTCCCCTCCCCTCCCCTCCCATCTTCCCTCTCTACCTCCTCTGCTGTTGTTCAATTCTCTCCCCCTTTTTCCCCCCCTCCCCCCTTGCCCCTCATAACCTCTTATAATTTTGTGTATCATTGAAGGTCTCCTACCATTTCCATATGTAAACATTCATTTTAGATGATTCTTCTTCTTCTTCTTCTTCTTCTTCTTCTTCTTCTTCTTCTTCTTCTTCTTCTTCTTCCTCTCCTTCTCCTTCTCCCCTTCCTCCTCTCCTTCT